>NW_027139729.1:30000-225000 GCF_035084215.1 Heptranchias perlo | reverse complement strand
CCTAACGGAAATTACCTGTGAAATGACTGCCTGCCATCTGCCTAACGGAAATTACCTGTGAAATGACTGACTGCCATCTGCTTAACCGGAAATTACCTGTGAAATGACTGCCTGCCATCTGCCCAACGGAAATTACCTGTGAAATGACTGCCTGCCGTTTGCCTAACGGAAATGACCTAATACCGATGTCAATGTAATCTTCAGTCCAACTTTCAACCATTCAATTTCACGCAATCGCAAGTTCTGACTACAAAACTGCCTGTGACATATCATCTCCTTATGAAATAAATGTTTGCCCTTTCTCATTTGATGCCCAGTTTTGTTTCATTTTATTTTCCTGGGTTTGTATTGTGACCGTACTCATTTAATGGCAGTGAGCTGATATTGCCAATCGGGCTCAGCATTCGATAGCAAGCAGCTACCGGCCTTATAAGCTCCGCTGATAACCTGATATCTGACGAATTTCCTTTCCATGTTTCATTGTATTTATACTTTTCCTATATAGGGTAAAACGAGGGTGCACAAATTTAAAAACAAAGCAATTTGGCAACATACAGGTCTCCCCAGTAAACGCAAGAGCACGCAAAAGGAATCCCAATGGAACAAACCCATTCTCATTCACTCCACTGGAAAAATTCTGAAAAGACCAAACCCTTTCCTATTCCGTCCCATTGCATCGAATCCCAAAGAGAAAAACTCCTTCTCGTTCCAAGCCATTATAGAGAGTGCGCTGCCCAGAACTGAACACAGTACTCTGAATGAGGACTAACCAGAGCTCTGTATAACTGTGACATAACTTCCACTCCTTTTTATTCCCGTTCCCTTGAGATAAAGATCATCTCCATTTTAACTTTTTTTAGTGAATTAATAATCACTGTTAGTGATTTCTGTACTTGGATCCCCATATGCCTTGATTCCCCGAGAGTTCAAAAATCTATCGATCTCAGCTTTGAATATATTCAACGACTGAGCATCCACAGCCCTCTGGGGTTGAGAATTCCAAAGATTCACAACACTTTCAGTGAAGAAATTCTTCCTAATTTCGATCCTAAATGGCCGGTCCCTTATCTTGAGACGATGACCTCGAGTTCTTGATTCTCCAGCAGGGGAATCAGCCTCTCCTCACCTACCCTGTCAAACCGCCTAAGAATTTTATACGTTTCAATCCGATCACCTCTCATTCTTCTAAACTCCAGCGAATATAGGCCAATTTTTCCTCATAGTACAATTGCAGCAAGATCTCTTTACTCTTATATTCCAACACCCTTGCAATAAAGGCTAACATATCATTTGCCTTCCTCACTCTCATTAGACCCTTGGTAACTATTTATTTCCAGTATGTTTTTCCTCTGTTCCTTCTATAGGGAAAATAAATGAACGTTGAAAACATTTTGATACAATTACAGCGGTTTATATTTTGGAAACAATATCCAGCTGAACTGCATCAAATTGGATTCCAAACTTCTCGTTTCTGAAGGAAGTGAATTAATAAGAATAATTAATTGCGATGGCCGGGAATCGAACCCGGATCAACTGCTTGGAAGGCAGCTATGCTCACCACTATACCACCATCGCTGACAATCAGTCAGAATTAATTAGTTCCTAAACATTAGACCCTGAAAAGACACTGCAGGGTGTTGGATTTTGTTCTTCATTTAAACTGGTTTCTGACGGATCCTTTCTCGCTCTGTTGCAGTTCCCGTTTCCGCCCAGTCGATGACGCCAACCCCCAATCAATGGAAATTACACAACAGCCAGTAATTCTTCACCTGATATCGGACTGAAGAGACAGTCGATACCTGCAATACTTGACCGGCTGGAAATACATTTTGCCGCAGCTCACATCAGCCATTGAGTAAAGTTAAATAATTATATTAAATCATTACAGAGACCTGACTGCCAGCTGGGCACGAATGGTAGCTTATTATTCAAGTCAAAAAGATCTTTAGAAAGGACAGGGAAATAGGGAAAGGAGGAGGAGCAGCAATATTACTAAAGGACAATATTACAGCAGTTCAAAGATAAAATATCAGTGAGGGTGAGCAGGCAGTGTAAACACTCTGAAAGACCCATCACAAGTGGCCCCACTGTACTCCTCCAGAATGTGTAAGAAGGGAGAGTGCGGGAGGATTTCTTTATTCTTTGTGAGATTGTGGAAATATCTGGAAGAGGAAAAACCGGCGGTAAAGCTCGGGCCAAGGCCAAGTTCGCTCATCCCGGGCCGGACTACAGTTCCGTCTTCACAGGCTCTTGCGAAAGGGAAACTGCACTGAACGTGTGGGTGCAGGAACCTCGGTCTATCTGGGTGGTTTGTTCGGGCATCTGACGGCTGAAATCCTCGAGCTGGCCGACAACGCGGCCCGCGACAACAAGAAGACCCGCATCATCCCCAGACACCTGCAGCTGGCCATCCGCAACGACGAGGAGCTTAACAAGCTGCTGGGACAGATGACCATCGCTCAGGGCGGGGTGCTGCCTGATATCCAGGCCGAGCTGCTGCCGAAGAAAAGTGCTGGGAGCATTAAGAACAAGTGAAGCGGCCAAGATTTAATCTACTAACAGGACAAGGACAGGTCCAATCTTATTAAATCATTTGAATAAGTAACAGAAGGAATAGATAAGGGTAACCTGGTAGATGTAATACATTTGGATTTTCAGAGTGCCTTATATAAGGTACCGCATTGTAGACTCATGGCAAAGTTCAGTGCACGTGGAGTCAGGGGACAGGTAGCGGAATGGATAGCAAGCTGGCGACAAAACAGAAAACAGATAATAGGGGTCACGGGTAGCAGCTTGGAGTGGCAAAAAGTGGGAAGTGGTTTAACACAGGGATCAGTGCTGGGACCACTCCTGTTCACAATTAACATTAAAGATTTGGATTCGGGAATCGGAAGTACAATTTCAAAATTTGACGATGACACCAAATTGGGGGGTACAGTTAATACAAAGGAAGAATGTGTCAAAATGCAAGAGGACATTAATAAACTTACAGAATGAAGAATAAGGAGCTCACACACTGCTTGGAAAATAACAGTCTAAACAGGATAGAGGAGCAAAGGGATCGAGGGGTACAGAGACACAAATTACTGAAAGTCGCGACTAAAAGTAGCTTCGCCAGTGTTACCGTCTCACAAAGACACTCGCACTCAATCTGTGAAAAGATAATAACCATAAAATGGGACTGAAGCCGAACACATCCCCAGTTACAGTGAGACCCGGCCCGGACATCTCATTCTCTCTGTTTTATATCAGACAGTATCCCACCTTCATGTCCAGCACAAGAGAGAGAGAGAGACAGTATCAGTCTTACACTTCCTATCTGTGTCCAAATCACGCTCAATAGCAGTATCCACCTTCATATACAGCACCAGAGAGAAAGAGGGAGGCAGACATGGTGAGAGAGACAGAGAGAGCAGTGAGGCAGAGTAACAGACAGACATAAACAGTAATAGTTCCAGACTGAGCGGTAAAGTTCCGTTTTATCCAGAAAGATCGCGTTGGAAAGACAGAAGATGCAGTCTCATCTCTCACTGATATTGTACGAGGGACAGACACATTATTAATCCCACACTCAGGGACAGTGCAGAGAATGACAAAAACAATGGGCCACATTTAATCCGCTCTTGCCTGTTGCAGCATGTGCAGTTTTGCGGCTCAGGGCTGTTCGATATTACTCTCAGTGACCGAGAGTATCACTCCGCTTAAATTAATCTGGGACTGTTGCTGTCAGATATTAATCCTACACGGTCCCAGCAAATACACCGACTCCCACTTTACTATCATGTTTCTCCAGGATTGGTTTCAGAAATCCTCCCTCCAGTTTAGGAGTCACACAGTGGAGAGGCCAAGAAAGAACAAGATTTTTTGGCTCGTTCCACAGCCGCCCACTTTATCACTGAAAGACTCTTTACCATCAAAAGATACCGAAAGAAACAGCAGGGATGGAAACATCTAGTTTAATAGTTAGAGATTGTAAAGTCAGTCTGGATTCCAGCGTTAGGCACTGGTGGAATCCCATCTGTTTTCCATTCTGGTGCCTGTTCCTGCACTGCCTGTGGACCCCATTCCCTCTGACCTTTCCCCCAGACCCACTTCCTTTGCTCAGACTCGGAAAAATTCCAATTGGGGAAAGTTTCCATCGATTTTTGTATTGGGAATTAAACCAGATATCTGCGCATGCGTGAATAAGCCCCGCCCCCAGCGCTGGTAGTGTAAGCAGAAGAGCGCATGCGCGCTCCCCTCCCCCAGCTCGGCCTGTGGGCGCCATTCCCTCAGTGAGCGGAAGAAGATGGTTTAAAACAGCCGGGAATGGAGAGATCACGGCCCCCGGGGGAAGGGAGCAAAGAGCAGCCTCGTTACAGCAGCTCATCGCTTCGGGACCGTGTCCGCAGATGGGCTCAGAGATCGGCATTGAGTCCGGGGGAAGGTCAGGGGGAGTCCGGGGGCTGTTTGTAAGAGGCGGAGTGGATCAGGAACTGGTCCCGGAACATGGAGTGAGCGGGGGAAGGGAGAGGTCATTCTCGGGCTGTGTGTGTACAGGGTGTGTCCAGGGTAAGGGAGACAGAATGGGAAGAACCTGCTATTTAAAATCATTGCTGCTTTCTCTCCCCAAACCAGTGGTGAATGTTCCTGGTTTCGTTCCAGTCTCACGCTGTTTATTGTTACTGGAGAGTGAAGAGTGGAAACAGAGCCGGACAGTAAGGATGTGGGGAGTTACACAAAGAGCGTCGATTGCAGGCATCAGGTGAGAAGTGTGAAGGACACATTTTAAACAGCGGCTGTTTGGTTTCAGTTGAACGGTTTGTCCCCTGGGAGAGGGGATTAGAAACCTGACTTGTACAAATGTCCCTGCCCCATCGGGTAGTCCCATTCACGGATCAGTGCAGGGGTTGGGTTGTATCTGAATGTCACTAAATTGTTGTAAAACAGTCCAACACACCGGGTGTGCAGAAGCTGAGTGCTGCAGTACTGCAGTGGAGTCAGACACTGACACTGTTTGTATTGCTGGTTTTCATTTGTGGTTATTCAAAATAATTATTAATAGATATTAAACTGATCACTTTTGTATTTTCTACCTCACTTGTTCTTGAGTTACAAGAGATAATTTTCTTTCTACAGGCAAACCCTTGAAGATGCCAAAATCAGTGTGATGTTTCCTCCACCGAGGCACAAGGAACAGTGCAGCCAGCTCCTTCTCACACACAGTAAGTACATTATCACACACAGAGCACGGAGACACAGACAGGTCATCAGTTCCACAGTCTCAGACAGCAGGAGTAGTCAGTCCCACACTGATCCCAAGT
Source organism: Heptranchias perlo (assembly GCF_035084215.1). NCBI lineage: Eukaryota > Metazoa > Chordata > Chondrichthyes > Hexanchiformes > Hexanchidae > Heptranchias > Heptranchias perlo. The sequence goes on along the minus strand of NW_027139729.1, from coordinate 219,697 downwards.
TCCAGAGACACGTTTTCAATCCAACAGTCAAACAGAGCAGGTGAGGCAGACACTGTTCCATTTCCCCCTAACTCAGTCCCGCTGACAGGTGGATACAAAAATCCCAGTCCAAAATCACACTCTCAGATTGTCAATTTCACAAAAGGGCAACATTAGCCATGACTTAAACACCAGATAGAAATCACACATGGTACCCGATTGAAAGGGACAGAATGAACCCCAACAATGTACCCCAAGATTCCAATTGAATACCAGCCCAGAACTCTCACACACATGTGAGTTTAATACATGCAGTATCCATTCGAATAGTGTCCCATTAGAATACAAATTGCAAGTCGAAAACTCACGTACAGTATCAGATTGAGAAATGCTGTGACAGTGTAACCTGAGAAACAAATTAGAAACCAGTTTATAATACACTCACAGTATGAGATGTAAAGATACAGTATCAATTCTATTAGTGCAGACTGAGATACACATTAAATACCAGTCCAAATATGTCACAATATATGTTTGAAAGATACATTATCTTTCACAATAATACTCATAGATATACATATTTAATACTAGTCCAAAAAGTACACAAATTATTTGATTAAAACCTCCAGCATCAAATCCAAAAGTGTGTCCATATTTACCAATTTATTAATGAGAAAAACTATTTAAACATTAAGATATTAAAGCTACAGTATTGAATACCATAATGTAATCTGAGAGAATAATTATACACAGACACAGAATGAATCTCACACTCACATACCATACCAGAGACTGACAGATGCAGAAGGAATCCCAAACTCACATACAGTACTAGAGTTTGCCAGATGCAGAGTGAATCCCACACTCAAGTATGGTACCAGAGTTGACAGAAACAGAATGAATCCCACACAGGCATACAGTACCAAGGACTGAGAGATACCGAGTTCATCCCACATTCGAATAAAGCACTAGAGACTTAGAGGTAAAGTATGAATCCCACACTCACACACAGCACCAGAGACTGACAGATACAGAATGAATCCCACACTCACGCACAGCACCAGAGACTGAGAGATACAGAATGAATCCCACACTCACACACAGTACCTGAGATTGACAGATACAGAATGAATCCCACACTCACACACAGTACCTGAGATTGACAGATACAGAATGAATCCCACACTCACACACAGTACCTGAGATTGACAGATACAGAATGAATCCCACACTCACACACAGTACCAGAGACTGAGAGATACAAAGTGAATCTCACAGTCACCTACATTGGTTCAGGCTGAGTTACACATTATGTACCAGAGCAAAAATCTCACAGTCATAGATTGAAAGATACTGTATCAATTCCAGCAATGCAGACTTAGTTACACATTACGTACCAGTCCAAAAATCTCATGGTGTCAGACTGAAAGATACAGTATCAATTCCATTAGTGCAGACTGAGCTGCACATTAGAAACCACTACAAAAAAACTAATACAGATTCAGACTGAAATATACAGCATTCCATTCATGCAGACTGAGCTACACATTATTAACAAGTTCAAAAATGTCACCATATCAGTGGGAAGATGAACAAATTCACAATTGTGTTCCCAATGTAGATTTAATAGAAGTCCAAAAATAGATGCCCACATTATCTTATTACATTTCAAAATATATCATTATCTACCAAGTAAAGACTCGGAAAAATTATTCATATATTAAGGTCTTAAAGATACAGATTTGAACACCATACTGTAAATGAAGATACAAATTAGATACAGATAAAGAATGAATCTCTCACTCCGATAGAGGGCCAGAGACTGACATATAGAATGATTCCAAAACTCATACAATGTACCAGCGACTGACAGATTCAAAATGAATCCCACACGCACACACTGCAGCACAGAGTGACAGATACAGAATTTATATCACTCACGCACAGTTCAGAAATTGATAGATACAGAATGTCTCACTCACATACAGCACCAGAGACTGACAGTAACAGAACGAATCGCCCAGACACACAATGTCAGAGACTGACAGATACAGAATGAATCCCAAACTCACACACAGTACCAGAGACTGATAGATACAGAATGAATCTCAAAATAACACACAGTACCAGAGACTGATAGATACAGATTGAATCCCACACTCACATAGAGTATCAGGGACTGACAGTCACAGAATGAATCTCACATTCGCACTACTGCATACTGAGTTACATTTTACATACCAGTCCAAAGATATCATAGTGTCAGATTGAAAGATACAGTACAAATTCCATTAGTGCAGACTGAGCTACATATTAGATATTTTAGTAAATACTCATCGAGTATTATACTGAAATAAACAGTATCAATACCATTGGTTCAGACTGAGCTACACATTACATACTGGTCCAAAAACCTCATAAATGATCAGACTGCAAGATACTGTATCAATTCTATTAGCACTGCCTGACCTGTACATTACATACCGGACTGAAAATACCATACAATATTAGACTGAAAGATACAGTATCAATTCCATCAGTGAAGACTGAGCCACACATTATATAGCAGTCCAAGAATCTCATACCTTATCAGACTCAAAGATACATTATCAATTCCATGGCACGTACTGAGCTACATGTTACACACCAGTCCAAAAATTTCATAAAGTATCAGATTGAAAGATTCAGTATCACTTCCATTATTGAAGACTGAGCTACACATCACATTCCCGTACAGAAATCTCATACAGCATCAGACTGATAGATACAGTATCAATTCCTTTAGTGCAGGATGAGCTACATATTACATACCAGTCCAAAAATATCATGCAGTTTTCGAGTCAGATACAGAATTAATTCCATTATTGCAGACTGAGCTACACATTACATACCAGTCCAAAAGTCTCATACAGTATCAGACTGATAGATACAGTATCAATTTCTTTAGCGCAGGCTGAGCTACATATTACATACCAGTCCAAAAATCTCACACAATATTAGATTGAGATCCAGAATTCATCCCATTATTACAGACTGAGCTAGACATGACATACCAATCCAGTAATTTCACTTTGAACAGATTGAAAGGTACATTATCATTCACAATAGAGTTCAGAGATTAAGATGTAATCCCACTCCAAAACTCACACACGTTGTTTGATTAAAGAAAATCAAAAAGTAATCCATATTTACAAATTAAACACTAGATGAAGAAATGTATATAATTTAAAGTATTAAAGATACAGTTTCAAATATGATACTGTAAACTGAAATAAGAATACAGAATGAATTCAGACTTGCACATTGTCTCAGAGACTGAATTACAAAATGAATCCCACACTCAGATAATGTAGCAGAGAATGGCAGATACAGAATGATTCCCACACTCACATATAGTACCAGAGACTGACAGATACAGAATGAATCCCACACTCACACACAGTACCAGAGACTAATAGATACAGAATGAATCCCACACTCACAGACTGTACTGGAGACTGACAGTTACAGAATGAATGTCACAGTCACATTACTGCAGGCTGAGTTACACTTTACAGACCAGTCCAAAGATCTCATAGTGGCAGATTGAAAGATACAGTATAAATTCCATTAGTGCAGACTGAGCTACATATTAGTTATATTGGTAAATACTTGTGTTATACTGAAATAAACATTATCAATACCATTGGTACAGACTGAGCTATACATTACATACGAGTCCAAAAATCACATATGATCAGACTGGAAGATATAATTTAAATTCTATTTGCACCGTCTGAGCTCAACATTATCTAACAGTCCAACAATCCCATACAATATTAGACTGAAAGATACAGAATCGATTCTATTAGTGCAGACTGAGCCACACATTATATAGCAGTCCAAGAATCTCATACCGTATCAGACTCAAAGATACAATATCAATTCCATTAGCACAGACTCACCAGTCCAAAAATCTCATACAGTATCACATTAAAAGATTCAGTATCAATTCCATTAGTGCAGGATGAGGTATATATTACATCCCAGTCCAAAAATCTCATACAGTGTTAGACTCAGATACAGAATTAATTCCATTATTGCAGACTGAACGACACATTAAATACCAGTCCCGTAATTTCAACGTGAACAGATTGAAAGGTATATTATCGTTCACAATCGAGTTCAGAGATTAAGACGTAACACTACTCCAAAACTCACACATGTCATTTGATTAAAGAAAATCAAAAAGTCTATCCATATTAACAAATTGAATGCTCGATGAAGAACTGTATATACTTTAAAGTGTTAAAGATAAAGTTTCAATACAATATTGTAAACTGAAATAAGAATACAGAATGCACATTGTCACAGAGATTGAATTACAGAATGAATCCCACACTGAGATAAAGTAGCAGAGAAAGGCAGATACAGATTGTATCCCACTCTCACAGACAGTACCAGAGACTGACAGATACAGAATGAATGCATCACTTGTATATATTACCTGGAGACTGACAGATGCAGAATATACCCCATGCTCACACTCCGTACCAGAGACTGACAGATTCAGAATAAATCCCAGTCTCACATACAGTACCAGAGACTGACCTCTGCTGGCGGTAAGCTGAGGGAACAAATTCACATTATCTGTCATGGTTACAGAAACAGGACAATGTGCAATGTGAGGGAAGTTTCTGTCTGTAACTTTTACTCTCGTGTTTTTGCACATTTTGACGGTGAAAAATGAAGACAATTGATTCATAATAAAGTTTTTGTTTCACTCATTCGATAGTTGTGCATGTGCCCCACTATATTTCACTGCACATTGCACAGTATTTCTCTCTGATTTCTCAGGACACGATTTACATTGCTCCTCTACCCCATTTAGACTCTTATTTTCCATGCAGTATGTGGCCTCATTATTCCCCCTAGCGAAATGCCCCACCTCACACCTTTCTATATTGAAATTCAATGGCCATTTACACGGCCGTTCTGCAAGTTTATTTTGTCCGAGTCTTCCTCAGTATTGACAATACCCCCTAAATCAATTACAAGAATTTAACACAGCATTCCAAGTGGTGTTTGGTCCAACAAAATGTACTTACAGCTCGGCTCCATTCCCAGTTTTTCTAAATCCCACCCGTGCAATATAATGTGAAGAATGAGTTTATCTTCTGTCCCTCTCTCATCTGTAAACTTCAATGACCCGGGGTTTGGGGACATCTACTGGCCGGAAGCAGAACTGCAACAGTTCGGAACAAATTGCTGAAACCGGACAATGTGCAGTGTGAGCGTGATTGTGATTGGTGGCAGGTATTAATTCTGATTTTTTAAACCTGACCATTAACCTTTAGTGTTTGTTATTGAACAGTAAACAGAGCCGGACAGTAAGGATATGGGGAGTTATACAAAGAGCATCTATTGCAGGCATCAGGTGAGAAGTATGAAGGACACATTTTAAACAGTTGCTTTTTTGTTTCGGTTGAACGGTTAGTCCCATGGGAGATGGAAATAGAAATCTGATGTGTGCAAAGTTCCCCGCCCCATCGGCTAGTCCCATTCATGGATCAGTCCAGGGGTTGGGTTGTGTCTGGATGTCACTAAATTGTTGTAAAACAGCCCAACACACCTGGTGTGCAGAAGCTGAGTGCTGCAGTACTGCAGTGGAGTCAGACACTGACACTATTTGTATCACTGGTTTTCATTTGTGGATATTACAATGATTATTAACAGACAGATTCAATTGATCACTTTTGTATTTTCTACTTCACCTGTTCTTGAATTACAAGAGATTCTTTTTCTTCCAACAGTCAAATCCTTGAAGGACCCAGAATCAGTGTGATGTTTCCTGCACCCGAGGCACAAGGAACAGTGCAGCCAGCTCCTTCTCACACACAGTATGTACATTATCACTCACAGAGCACAGGGACGCAGACAGGTCATCAGTCCCACAGTCTCACACCGCAGAAATAGTCAATCCCACACTAATCCCAATCCAACAGTCAAACAGAGCAGGAGAGACAGACGGAATTTCCATATCACAACAACTCAGTACCGCTGACCGTCAGATAAATAATTCCTAGTCCAAAATCACACCCAGTATCAGATTGAAAGGCACTGTGTCAATCTCACATTAGTTCAGCATTAGCTACAAATTAAATACCAGATAGAACTCACACATGGTACCGATTGATAGGTACAGAATGAATCACAATAGTGTACTGCAAGATTCAAATTAAATGCCAGCCCACAACTCATACACATTATGAGTTTAAAGATGCAGTATTCATGACAATATTGTGCACTGAGATACAAATTAGATACCAGTTCAGATGTTACCCATATTTGACTCACATATATGTTCAAAAACCTCATAGTCTCAGAATGAAAGGTAAATTTTCAATTCCTTTACTGCAAACTGAGGTACACATCACATACCAGTCCAAAAATCTCACTGTCAGGTTGAAAGATACAGTATCAATTCCATTAGTGCAGACTGAAGTACACATTAATTACGTGTCCAAAAATCATATTGTTTCAAACTGAAAGGCAGAGTATCAATTCCTTTACTGCAGACAGAGGATCACATTAGATACCAGTCCAAAAATCACGTACAGTTTCATACTGAAAGATATAGTATCGATTTGATTAGGACAGACTGACCTACATGTTACATACCAGTACAAAAATCTCTCACAGTATCAGATTGGAAGATACAGTATCAATCCCATTAGTGCAGATTGAGGTATATATTAGATACCAGTCGAAAAGTCACACTCAGTATCAAATTGAAAGATACAGTATCAATTCCATTAGTGCAGACTGAACTACACCTTACAAACCAGTCCAAATATATTACACAGTATTAGACGGAAAGTTACAGTATGAATGCCATTAGTGCAGACTGAGCTACATATTATATACCGTCCAAAATTCTAATACATTATCACACTAAAATATACAGTATGAATCCTATTAGTGTAGACTCAGCTACACATTACAAACTAGTCCAAAAATCTCTCACCGTGTCTGACTGAGAGTTCGAGTGTCAATTCCATTAGTACAGACTGAACCACACATTACACACCAGTCCAAAAATCTCACACAGTGTCAGACTGAAAGATACAGTATCAATTCCATTCGCCCAAACTGAGCTACACAATAAATACCAGTCCAATAATTTCACAGTAAAAGATTGAAGTGTACATTATCTTCAGAGATTCAGATGTAATCCTACAACAAAACTCACACACGTTGTTTGATTAAAATAAAATCCAAAAGTCTATCCATATTTACAAATTAATGCTAGATGGAAGATTTGCATATATTAATGAATTAAAGATACAATTTAAAGCACCATACTGTAACCTGAAATAAGAATACAGAACGAATACAGACTTGCACTTTGCCCAGAGACTGAGTTACAGAATGAATCCCACACTCACAGACTGTACTGGAGACTGACGGATACAGAATGAATATCACACTCACATACAGTACCAGAGACTGACAGACAGAGAATTAATCCCACACTCACATACAGTCTGACATCTACTGGCCATAAGTGAGAACTGTAACAGATTGGAACAAATTCACATTATCTGTCATTGTTACAGATTCAGGACAATGTGCAATGTGAGGAAATATTTTCTCTCTGTAAATTCTACTCTCGTATTTTTCATATTTTGTCAGTGAAAAATTAGACAATTAATTCATAATAAAGTTTCTGTTTTGCTCATTCGAAAGTTGCCCCATTATATTTCACTCTACATTGCGCAATATTTCTGTCTGATTTCTCAGGACACGATTTATATTAATTCAAATAAACCGAACTGAAACACAAATAAAAACTGAGCGCAAATCTGGAAGTTTCAATGGCGACCGTCAAAAGTGAAAGGGATAAAATATAGAAAAATTTAAAACCGAAAATGCTGGAAAGACTCAGCAGGTCCGGCAGCATCTGTGGAGAAGGGAAGCTCGGGATAACGGTTCAGGACTATGACCCTTCTATAGATCAGAAAGGTTAATCCGACATAATTTAAATAAGGAACGGGAATCAGCAGAGGGAAAAACTTCAGAAAATCAATTAATTTCACTGAATCCGGGCAATTGTGTCCCGTATCCACTGCACAGATCAGGGGAAATAATAATACAAAGGGACAGAGTTAAATTCAACGTTATGGGGGAAATAAATGAATTTTAATGTATTTTTTATATAAATTAGACCCGTTTGTGTTTTGGAAACACTATCCCTCTGAACATCATCAAATTCGGTTCCAGTCTTGGCGTTTCTGAATTCAGCGTGCTGGGATTCAAAACTTTTGCAATTAACTGCTTGGAAGGCAGCGATACTCACCATTATAGCACCTTATTTCACTAGGAGGGAGAAATAGAATGTTTCTGTGGAGTTTGGGACTGAATTGCTCCCTTTGGGTTTCTGGCACTTTAATTATAGACAATAAATATTTCCCAAACATCAGCCCCTGAACAAACACAACAAGCTGATGGAATTTCTCATTTATAGATATTAAATAAGAGGATGACAAAAGCAAATAGGAGGATGTTAGGAAGAAGTCACAAAAACAATTAGTGAAGGAAACAGGAACCATGAAATCAAATTATCAAGGAATAGAAAAAGAAATAGTAAATTATTCCACAGACACAAAAATAAAAGAAAGAAAATCAGAATAGTTTGAGTGCCACTAAGGGATGCACAAGATAAACTCACAGGTAAAGTCAGCGAAATGCCAGAAATATTGAATTATTACTTTGCCTCAGTATTTACCCGGGAGATTAACAGGGTGAACATGATATTAGAGGAAGAAGTCAATAAATAAATCAAGACATTTAAGTAAGAAAGGGAGGTTAAACTCCTGGTCCAGATGGATTGCATCCGCACATATTAAATGATGCAAGGGAAGAGATAGCAGAGGCACTGTTACATATATCGAAAAAGGAATAGTGCCAGAGGACTGGATGACAGTTAATGTGATTCTTATATTTTAAAACAGGAGATAGAACAAGTCCAGGGAACTATAGACCAGTTAACTAAAGGTCGGTGGTGGGAGTGATCATGGAATCCTTTACTCAATGATGCAATAGAAAAACATCTAGAAACCGAAAATATAATAAAGAATAGTCAGCACGGATTTCAGAAAGGGAAGGTTTAACAGTTTGACAGAAGGTTTCACAGTTTAAATTACAGTTCAACATAACTTATCTGCTTTTCAATTCTCCTCCTCTAGAAATAAACCTCTGTGTTTGCTTTTTATGGCCTTATCAACCTGTGTTGCTACTTTTAAAGATTTGTCAATCTGTACCCCTAAATCCCTTTGCTCTTCTACCCCATTTAGACTCTTATTTTCCAAGACGTATTTGGCCTCCTTTTTCCACCGAGCAAAATGCACCACCTCACACCTTTCTTTATGGAAATTTAATGGCCATTTCCACCGCCTTTCAGCAAGCTTATTAAAGGCTTCTTGAATTTGGTCGCAGTCTTACTCAGTTAGGCAATACCCCGTAAATTAATTACAAGAATTTAACACAGCATTACAACTAATGTTTGCTCTAACAAAATGTACTTGCAGCTCGTCTCCATTCCCAGTTTTTCTAAACCCCACTCGTGCAATATAATGTGAAGAATGAGTTTATCTTCTGTCCCTCTCTCATCTGTGAACTTCAATGACCCGGGGTTTGGGGACATCTACTGGCCGGAAGCAGAACTGCAACAGTTCGGAACAAATTGCTGAAACCGGACAATGTGCAGTGTGAGCGTGTTTGTGATTGGTGGCAGGTATTAAATCTGATTGGATATCTGAAGAAACCAATCAGAGAGTGAAAGGAAAAGGTGACGTTGCATCACTCCCAATGACCCAATCACAATCATTGCCTTCCCCCATCCCTCATTACCATAGGGCTGTGGGGCTGCCTATTTAATCCGAGCTCGGAGCGGATTTGGGTCATTTCTGGGTCTGAAATTGAGTTTGAAAATGCCTGAGGACAAGAAAGCAGCTCCCAAGAAGGGCGCCAAGAAAACCTTGAGTAAAGCACCAGCCAAGAGCGGCAAGAAGCGGAGAAAGTCGAGGAAGGAGAGTTACTCCATCTACGTCTACAAAGTGATGAAGCAGGTTCACCCCGACACCGGCATCTCCTCCAAGGCCATGAGCATCATGAACTCCTTTGTGAACGATATTTTCGAGCGCATCGCGGGTGAGGCTTCCCGCCTGGCCCATTATAATAAACGGCGCACCATCAGCTCCCGGGAGATCCAGACCGCCGTGCGCCTGCTGCTGCCCGGGGAACTGGCCAAGCACGCCGTGTCGGAAGGGACAAAGGCGGTGACCAAGTACACCAGCTCCAAGTAAAACTCCACAATGTACTGAAAAAAAACAACGGCTCTTTTAAGAGCCACCCACAACCTCTCGGAAGGAGCTGCATTTCCGATATATTTACATAGTATGTTTTTAACACCGCGATATTATTCCAATCGAAAACTGATACTCTACGCCGTTGAAATTTCTGACCCATAAAGTGAACACGAGTTTCTGATCCGCTCCTTCCCATTCGCTTTGTTCTTAAAGCGTTACTATTCCGGCGACGAACACACCCTGAATGACCCCTTAGCATTTCCATTATCTCTATGAATTCAGTCTCCCCACATCAACAGCAAACCCACCGCTTGCAGTAACACAGCGGAGTCGGGGCAGAATGAGAACTCCGTCCGGGTCCGTCTTTTCACAGAAACACTCTCGGCTCTGTGAGAAGGGACCAATCTATAACGTGTCACTTTTATAAAGACTAAATTGAAACGTGTCCCTTCACGGAATGCTGTGAATGGGGATTTCGTCCCGTTCGGTACAGTTTGAATGCGATGATAAAATTAGCGATAATTTAAAGCAGATTTTAAAACGGCGCCAGCGATTGGTGATGGGGAGCGCTGAATAAGACAAGATAAAAAGAACGGGTTTAAAATCTTGTGCTCAGGGAGAACATTGATCGAAATCCGGTCCTTTACTACACTGAAATTGGCGGGCTTTTTGAAATTTATCAAATTCCTGGTCTGAACGTTGAGGCCGGAAAATCCCGCCCTCTTCTGATTCCCAGCTATCTGATTGGTTAATGAAATAGGCAAATGAGGTGTATTAAAGAACAACCAATCAGATGATCTTTCAGTCTGTAAGAAGGGTAAATACGGAAATCATTCTTCATTCGTTGTGAAAGTATTTGTGAGATTGTGGAAATGTCTGGAAGAGGAAAAACTGGCGGTAAAGCTCGGGCCAAGGCCAAGTCTCGCTCATCCCGGGCCGGACTGCAGTTCCCTGTGGGCCGTGTTCACAGGCTCCTGCGAAAGGGGAACTACGCTGAACGTGTGGGTGCCGGAGCCCCGGTCTATCTGGCTGCTGTGCTCGAGTATCTGACGGCTGAAATCCTCGAGCTAGCCGGCAACGCGGCCCGGGACAACAAGAAGACCCGCATCATCCCCAGACACCTGCAGCTGGCCATCCGCAACGACGAGGAGCTCAACAAGCTGCTGGGACGGGTGACCATCGCTCAGGGTGGGGTGCTGCCTAATATCCAGGCCGTGCTGCTGCCGAAGAAAACCAGCACTGTGAGCTCCAAGAGCAAATAAAGCGATCAAGATTTAATCTGATAACCCAAAGGCTCTTTTCAGAGCCACCCACTGTATTTATGAAAGGGCTGGTCACTGTCTGTCAAAGGACTTGATTCCGATTCGCGAAACTAACAATAACTTGTGAAATACAAATGATCCATATGCTGAATGATCAGTTGTTTATTGTGTCAGCGATTACTGAATAAAGAATGTGTGAAATTTGTGTTTGGATGTGAGTGAGGTATTTATTCTGTCCCTGCCCGTCTGATATCTGCTCCCTCCCCTTTATACATTTCCCATTTAAGCAAATTTCTCACGGCCCTGCCATTTCAACAAAGGAGATCACAGCTCTTTCCATCGCCGATTTGGTGGCTCTGAAAAGAGCCTTTGTTGCACTTGGTGCTGAAGCCGGGTCGGGTTTAGGCGCGTTCCCCGCGGATGCGGCGGGCCAGCTGGATGTCTTTGGGCATGATGGTGACTCGCTTGGCGTGGATGGCGCACAGATTGGTGTCCTCAAACAGCCCCACCAGGTAAGCCTCGCTGGCCTCCTGCAGGGCCATGACGGCCGAGCTCTGGAAGCGCAGGTCTGTCTTGAAGTCCTGAGCGATCTCTCGCACCAGGCGCTGGAAGGGCAGTTTGCGGATCAGCAGCTCGGTGGATTTCTGGTAGCGGCGGATCTCCCTCAGAGCCACAGTGCCGGGTCTGTAGCGATGAGGCTTCTTCACTCCGCCCGTGGCTGGAGCGCTCTTCCTCGCCGCTTTGGTAGCCAACTGTTTGCGAGGAGCTTTCCCGCCGGTCGATTTACGCGCTGTCTGCTTGGTCCTGGCCATTTTCTGAACAGATCTGAACACAACCTGAGACACACAGACTGTTAATACGGAGTGCGCTCTGGGGCCGTCTTTTAAAGTGTCTCAGGGGATCCGCCCCTGGCCTCTGATTGGCTTCAGTCCCACACCCAGTCAGGGAGGGATCGCCCCTGGACGATGATTGAACCGAGCTCTGTCAGTCAGACCGAAACGGCGGGAGATATTGGGCCCCAATTGGCTGAGCTGAAATTAACCATCAATTTCAAAAAGCCCGCCAATTTCAGAGCATCAAATAACAGTTTCAAGAAAATCTCATTTCCCTCCAGCAATTTAAGAATCTCTCTCTTTATAATCTCCATTATTTCCCACTCCTCAGCTCAAATCTCAGGCTGTTTCACATTCCGGTTCATTCTCTGATCTGTCTGTAAACGGCCGGGAATAAAGCCCCGGTCATTGCTTTCCGTAACGGGACAAAGTCCAGCTTCAATTTCAAAAATCCCGCCAGTTCCGGCCCGGTGAACCGCTCCTCAAACAGAAACTTCACATCGAACTGATAATTGAATGAGAGCAGGAAATAAAGACCGAGCAGAGAGGACACAGCGGGAGAGGGAGTGAGGAGGGATTTTACTCTGAGCGGAGAATGTAATGTCTGGGGAAAGACTCTGTATCACCGCCTGTTCATTTATACCGTGAAACCGGGAATTCCGCTCCTTCTCTCGGGATGGCTGAGAACCCCGGCCGTTGTTTCTGATCTCCCTGTACCGAGTGTTGGGGAATCGCCCTATACTAATTAAATATCAGAAACTGATTCCCCATCCCGAGATCTTTCCTCTCCCCGTTTCCAGGTCAGTGCTCTCTCTGTGAGGCGGTGGGTGGCTCTTAGAAGAGCCTTTGTTTTGTGTCCGGTTTGAAAGGGTCGAATTGTTCAACCGCCGAAGCCATAGAGAGTGCGGCCCTGCCGTTTCAGAGCGTACACCACATCCATGGCAGTGACCGTCTTGCGCTTGGCGTGTTCAGTGTAGGTGACCGCGTCCCTGATCACATTCTCCAGGAAAACCTTCAGCACCCCGCGGGTTTCCTCGTAGATCAGACCCGAGATCCGCTTGACACCGCCACGGCGAGCCAGGCGGCGGATGGCTGGTTTGGTGATCCCCTGGATGTTATCACGAAGCACTTTCCGGTGCCGCTTGGCTCCTCCTTTGCCCAGTCCTTTTCCTCCTTTACCTCTGCCAGACATGATGATTCTTCACTCAGATCGCCGCTGAATGAAAAACTCTGGCCTTTCTTCTCTATTTATAAAGCCCGCCCCGACCTGGTTGAGAAAGGCACATTATCGGAGAGGCCGGGGAGGAGTGTTTGAATGACAGACAGAGCATGAAGTGCGGGAGGGAGGAGACTGGCTCGGAATGACGGACAAGCGGACGTGAAACTTCAAGCTCCGCCTCCAGGAATCAGTTACCGTCCTTTATAAACTTTTCACCAGCATCAAATGCGAAATATAAATTCAGACACAATCCTTACAGACTCCGCCTTAATATTCAAGGATTGCTCGAAAAAAAAGGCGGAAAATACAATTTAAATTCAATAAATGAGGCACACTACAGTTCCAATACAATCACTGTCATAACAGAATCAATCAGTGCCGCTACGGAACCGTTGGAAGAGGGAGTTTTAGTTTTCAGATTTGTAGCTGACAGTAGGCGCCCAAAAGTTCAATAAACTTGAATCGGTGTGGAAGGCACCCGATACCTTTCCGTGCTTGGGTCAGTATGGGACTGAATAGATTCAGGCACCGGGATGGATGGAGACTGGTCCTGTGTGGGGACTGAATAGATTCAGGGACCTGGATGGATAGAGAATTATCCTGTGTGGGGACTGGATAGATTCAGGGACCTGGATGGATGGAAAATGATCCTGTGTGGGGACTGGATAGATTCAGGTACTGGGATGGACAGAGACAGTTCCTGTGTGGGGACTGGATTCAAGGACTGAGATGGACAGAGACTTGTCCCTGGCCACTGTGTGAAGCGGAATCTTAAACTTCGCAACCTCAGCGTCCAATTTACCCTGAGATAAGCATCAGACCCCATTTCCGCTCCACCACCAAGACCGCCAACTTCCACCTCCGAAACATCGCGCGTCTCCTCCGCTGCCTCAGCTGATCTGATGCTGAAACCCTCACCCACGCCCTTGTTACCTCCAGACTTGGCTCTTCCAATGCTCCCCTGGTCAGCCTCCGATCTTCTGCCCTGTGTAAACTTGAACTCCTCCAAAACTCCGTTCCCCTATCCCAACTCCCAACAAGACCCGTACACCGATCACCCATGTGCTCGGTGAATTACATTGGCTCCCATTAGTTTAACCGCTGTATTAACGTGGGATAACTGTAATCAATAGGTCAGTCTCTTCAGACAGTAACCAGCCCTTTCATAGATACAGTGGGTGGCTCTGAAAAGAGCCTTTGGGTTATCAGATTAAATCTTGGCTGCTTTATTTGCTCTTGGAGCTCACAGTGCTGGTTTTCTTCGGCAGCAGCACGGCCTGGATATTAGGCAGCACCCCGCCCTGAGCGATGGTCACCCGTCCCAGCAGCTTGTTGAGCTCCTCGTCGTTGCGGATGGCCAGCTGCAGGTGTCTGGGGATGATGCGGGTCTTCTTGTTGTCCCGGGCCGCGTTGCCGGCCAGCTCGAGGATTTCAGCCGTCAGATACTCGAGCACAGCAGCCAGATAGACCGGGGCTCCGGCACCCACACGTTCAGCGTAGTTCCCCTTTCGCAGGAGCCTGTGAACACGGCCCACAGGAAACTGCAGTCCGGCCCGGGATGAGCGAGACTTGGCCTTGGCCCGAGCTTTACCGCCGGTTTTTCCTCTTCCAGACATTTCCACAATCTCACAAACACTTTCACAAAGAATGAAGAAATCCTCCCGCACTCGCCCTTCTTATACCTTCTGGAGGAGTACAGTGGGGGCAATTGTGATTGGTGCATCTGTTCTCAATCTCATTGGTTCACCGAACAGCCCAATCAGAGTGCTGTTTTATTCACCAATCAATAGCTGGTATTGAGAAAAGCGCGGAAAATACCGAACTGAACCGTTTTTTTGAAATTTGAAAAGCCCGCCAATATATTTGTAACACAAGAAGCGGATTTAGTAAATAATGTCGGGTAAAGACAAAGATTTAAAAATCTCTCTCCTTTTACTCTGTTATTCCACATTTCCCGTCACAACTTCCAGAGTATTTTACAATCCGGTTAAAATCCGGCTTCATTCACCGTTCGCTTTCAATCGGGCGGGAATAAAGTCCCATTTTGTAACGGGACAGATTCCAGCTCAATCTTTGTAAAAGTAACAAACCACAGATTGTGGATTGATTCCTGTTCACAGGAGCTGCAGCGCGATCGAAACCGGAGCCGAGACTCCTGGTGTAAGAAGTCGAACAGTGACAGAGCCTTTAGACTATTCTGTACTCGGTGTGAAGTCCCTTTCAGGGTTGCTGTTTTACAAAGGATTGCAGTTCTGAAAGTGATATTCCCGAATAATGAAGAAACAAACGTGAAAAGGAGAAAAAAATGACTGAAGTCTAATCCACCGCCTTAAAACGGCTGTGAAGGTGCAGACGCGGGGAAAAGGGCGGAATATGATTGGAAATGAGAGGATTATGGACACGTTTTTGGTTATTGGGACCAAATAAAACAGAGACACACAGATTATAACGGGCAGTGATTATGAGAATCTTCCAGATTTGAAGAGAAATTACAATAGCACATGAGTTATAGAGAGACGTAGATGGAGTAACTCTCCTTCCTCGACTTTCTCCGCTTCTTGCCGCCCTTGGCTGGTGCTTTACTCAAGGTTTTCTTGGCGCCCTTCTTGGGAGCTGCTTTCTTGTCCTCAGGCATTTTCAAACTCAATTTCAGACCCAGAAATGACCCAAATCCGCTCCGAGCTCGGATTAAATAGGCAGCCCCACAGCCCTATGGTAATGAGGGATGGGGGAAGGCAATGATTGTGATTGGGTCATTGGGAGTGATGCAACGTCACCTTTTCCTTTCACTCTCTGATTGGTTTCTTCAGATATCCAATCGGATTCAATACCTGCCACCAATCACAAACACGCTCACACTGCACATTGTCCGGTTTCAGCAATTTGTTCCGAACTGTTGCAGTTCTGCTTCCGGCCAGTAGATGTCCCCAAACCCCAGGTCATTGAAGTTTACAGATGAGAGAGGGACAGAAGATAAACTCATTCTTCACATTATATTGCACGGGTGGGATTTAGAAAAACTGGGAATGGAGACGAGCTGCAAGTACATTTTGTTAGACCAAACATTAGTTATAATGCTGTGTTAAATTCTTGTAATTGATTTTGGGGGTACAGTCACTACCGAGGAAGACTGGGACAAAATAAACTTGCAGAACGGCCGTGTAAATGGCCATTGAATTTCAATATAGAAAGGTGTGAGGTGGGGCATTTCGCTAGGGGGAATAAGGAGGCCACATACTGCTTGGAAAATAAGAGTCTAAATGGGGTAGGGGAGCAATGTAAATCATCCTGAGAAATCAGAGAGAAATACTGCGCAATGTACAGTGAAATATAATGGGGCAAATTCACAACAATGGAATGAGTGAAACAAAAACTTTATTATGAATCAAATGTCGTCATTTTTCATCGTCAAAAAGTGCAAAAATACGAGAGTAAACGTTACAGACAGAAACTTCCCTCACATTGCACATTGTCCTGTTTCTGTCACCATGACAGATAATGTGAATTTGTTCCCTCATTACAGTTGTCGCTTACCGCCAGCAGAGGTCAGTCTCTGGTACTGTATATGAGACTGGGATTTATTCTGTATCTGTATCTCTGGTACTGTGTACGAGAGTGGGGTTTATTCTGTGTCTGTCAGTCTCCAGGTACTATGTATAAGTGTTGCGTTTATTCCGTACCTGTCAGTCTCTGGTACTGTCTGTGTGTGTGGGATACATTCTGTATCTGCCATTCTCTGCTACTTTATCTCAATGTGGGATTTGTTCTGTAATTCAGTCTCTGAGACAATGTGCAAGTCTGGATTCATTCTGTATTCTTATTTCAGTTTACAATATTGCATTGAAACTGTATCTTTAACACTTTAAAGTATATACAGTTCTTCATCGAGCATTTAGTTTGTAAATATGGATACACTTTTTGATTTTCTTTAAACAAACGACGTGTGTGAGTTTTGGAGTAGTATTACATCTTAATCTCTGAACTCTATTGTGAACGATAATATACCTTTCAATCTGTTCACAATGAAATTACTGGACTAGTATGTAATGTATAGTTCAGTCTGCAATAATGGGATTAATTCTGTATCTGAGTCTAACACTGTATGAGAATTTTTGGACTGGTATGTAATATGTAGCTCATCCTGCACGAAATGAATTGATACTGTATCTATCAGTCTGATACTGTATTACATTTTTGGACTTGAATGCAATGTATAGCTCAGTCTGCACGAATGGAATTAATACTGAATCTTTCATTGTGATACTGTATGAGATTTTTGGACTGGTGAGTAACATACAGATCAGTCTGTGCTAATGGAATTGATATTGTATCTTTGAGTCTGATAGGGTATGAGATTCTTGGACTGCTATATAATGTGTGGCTCAGTCTGCACTAATTGAATCGATTCTGTATCTTTCAGTCTAATATTGTATGAGATTGTTGGACTGATATATAATGTTGAGCTCAGGCGGTGTGAATAGAATTTAAATTATATCTTCCAGTCTGATCATTTATGATTTTTGGACTCGTATGTAATGTATAGCTCAGTCTGTACCAATGGTATGGATTATGCTTATTTCAGTATAATAGAGTATTGACCAATATATCTAACATGTCGCTCAGTCTGCACCAATCGAATTTATACTATATCTTTCAATCTGACACTATGAGATCTTTGGACTGGTCTATAAAGTGTAACTCAGCCTGCAGTGATGTGATTGTGACATTCATTCTGTATCTGTAGTCTCCAGTACAGTCTGTGAGGGTGGGATTCATTCTGTATCTGTCAGTCTCTGGTACTGTGTGTGAGTGTGGGATTCGTTCTGTATCTGTCAGTCTCTGTACTGTGTGTGAGTGTGGGATTCATTCTGTATCTGCAGGTCTCTGGTACAGTGTGTGAGTGTGAGATTCATTCTGTATCTGTCAGTCTCTGTACTGAGTGTGAGTGTAGGATTTATTCTGTATCTGCAGGTCTCAGGTACTGTGTGTGAGTGTGTGATTCATTCTGTATCTGCCATTTTCTGCTACATTATCTCAGTGTGGAATTCATTCTGTAATTCAGTCTCTGAAACAATGTGCAAGTCTGAATTCATTCTGTATTCTCATTTCAGTTTACAGTATGGGACTTGAAACTGTATCTTTAATACTTTAAATTATATACAGTTCTTCGTCTCGTGTTTAATTTGTAAATATGGATACACTTCTCGATTTTCTTTAATCAAACATGTGTGAGTTTTGGAGTAGTATTACATCTTTATCATTCACAATAGAGTTCAGAGATTATGTACCTTTCAATCTGTTCACAGTGAAATTATTGGATTGGGATGTAATGTTTAGCTCGGTCTGCAATAATGGGATTAATTCTGTATCTCAATCTAATATTGTATGAGATTTTTGGAGTGGTATGTAATATGTAGCTCAGCCTGCACTAAAGGAATTAATACTGTATCTATCAGTCTGATACTGTATTAGATTTTTGGACTGGAATGTGATGTGTAGCTCAGTCTTCAATAATGGAAGTGATACTGAATCTTTCGATCTGATATTCTATGTGATTTTTGGACTGGTGAGTAACATGTAGCTCAGTACGTGTTATGTAATTGATATTGTATCTTTGAGTCTGATGGCGTATGAGATTCTTGGACTGCGATATAATGTGTGGCTCAGTCTGCACTGATGGAATTGATACTGTATCTTTCAGTCTAATACTTTATGGGATTTTCAGTCCGGTATGTAATGTACAGGTCAGGCAGTGCTAATAGAATTGATACTGTATCTTCCAGTCTGATCATTTATGAGGTTTTTGGACTCGTATGTAATGTGTAGCTCAATCTGAACCAATGGTATTGATAATGTTTATTTCAGTATAATATTCTATGAGTATTTACTAATATATATAATATGTAGCTCAGTCTGCACTAATGGAATTTATACTGCATCTTTCAACCAGACACGAAGATATCTTTGAACTGGTATTTAAAATGTAACTCAGTCTGCAGTAGTGTGATTGTGAGATTCATTCTGTGACTGTGAGTTCCTGATACTCTTTGTGAGTGTGGGATTCAATCTGTATCTGTCAGTCTCTGGTACGATGTGTGAGTGAGGGATTCATTCTGTATCTGTCAGTCTCTGCTACGGTGTGTGAGTGTGGGATTCATTCTGTATCTGCCATTCTCTGCTACATTATCTCAGTGTGGGATTCATTCTGTAATTCAGTATCTGAGACAATGTGCAAGTCTGAATTCATTCTGTATTCTTATTTCAGTTTACAGTAACGGATTTGAAACTGTATCTTTATTAATTTAAATTATATACAGTTCTTTGTCTAGTGTTTAATTTGTAAATATGGATACACTTTTCGATTTTCTTTAATCAAACATGTGTGAGTTTTGGAGTAGTATTACATTTTTATCATTCACAATAGGGTTCAGAGATTATATACCTTTCAATCTGTTCACAGTGAAATTATTGGATTGGTATGTAATGTTTAGCTCAGTCTGCAATAATGGGATTTATTCTGTCTCTCAATCTGATATTGTATGAGATTTTTGGACTGGTATGTAATATGTAGCTCAGCCTGCACGAAAGGAATTAATACTGTATCTATCAGTCTGACGCTGTATTGGATTTTTGGACAGGAATATGATGTGTAGCTCAGTCTTCAATAATGGAAGTGATACTGAATCTTTCGATCTGATATTCTATGAGATTCTTGGACTGCTATATAATGTGTGGCTCAGTCTGCACTGATGGAATTGATACTGTATCTTTCAGACTAATATTGTATGGGATTTCCAGTCTGGTATGTAATGGACAGTTCAGGCAGCGCTAATAGAATTGATACTGTATCTTCAAGTCTGTTCATTTATGAGGTTTTTGGACTGGTATATAATGTGTAGCTCAGTCTGAACCAATGGTATTGATACTGTTTATTTCAGTGTAATACTGAGTATTTGCTGATATATCTAATATATAGCTCAGTCTGCACTAATGGAATTTATAATGTATCTTTCAATCTGACACTATGATATCTTTGAACTGGTATGTAAAATGTAACTCAGTCTGCAGTAGTGTGACTGTGAGATTCATTCTGTATCTGTCAGCATCTGGTACTGGTTGTGAGTGAGGGATTCATTCTGTATCTGTCAGTCTCTGGTACTGGTTGTGAGTGTTGGATTCATTTTATATCTGTCAGTCCTTGGTACTGTATGTGAGTGTGGGATGAACTCAGTATCTGTCAGTCCTTGGTACTGTATGTGAGTGTTGGATTCATTCTGTTTCTGTCATCTCTGGTACCATACTTGAGTGTGGGATTCACTCTGTGTCTGGCAACCTCGAGTACTGCATGTGAGCTTGGGATTCTTTCTGCATCTGTCAGTCTCTGCAACGGTATGTGAGTGTGGGATTCATTCTGTGTTTGTGTGTCTCTGTACTGTATCTGAGTGTGAAATTCATTCTGTATCTGTCCACAATTATTCTCTCAGATTACATTATGGTATTCAATACTGTAGCTTTAATATCTTAATGTTAAAGTCGTTTTTCTCATTATTTAATTGGTAAATTTAGGATTTGATGCTGGAGGTTTTAATCAGATAATTTGTGTGATTTTGGACAACTATTAAATCTGTATCTCTGTGAGTAATATTGTGAATGGTAATATATCTTTCAAACTCATATGGTGACATTTTTGAATTGGTATTTAATGTGTAGATCTTTCTGAACTAAAGGAATTGATACTGCATCTTTAAGTTTTATTATAAGATTTTTGGACTCGTGTGTAATGTGTATCTCGATCTGTGCTAATAGAATTGATACTGTATCTGTAAATCTCATACTATCAGTATATTATAAACTGGTTTCTAATTTGTTTCTCAGGTTACACTGTCACAGCATTGCTCAATCTGATAATGTACATGAGTTTTGGACTTGCAATTTGTATTTGAATGGTACACAATGCGAATGGATAAATCGTGTATTAAACTCACGTGAGTGTGTGAGAGAGTTTTGGGCTAGCATACAATCGGAATCTTGGGGTATCTGGGATTTAATTCATGGCTAATGTTGTCCTTTTTTGAAATTGACAATCTGAAAGCATGACTTTGGACTGGGAATTTTGTATCCACCTGTCAGCGGGACTGAGTGAGGGGGAAATGGAACAGCGTCTGCCGCACCTGCTCTGTTTGACTGTTGGATTGAAAATGTGTCTCTGGAACTTGGGATCAGTGTGGGACTGACTACTTCTGCTGTCTGAGACTGTGGAACTGATGACCTGTCTGTGTCTCTGTGCTCTGTGAGTGATAATGTACTTACTGTGTGTGAGAAGGAGCTGGCTGCACTGTTCCTTTGGGTCGGATGGAGGAAACTTCACATTCATTCTGGCTCCTTCAAGGGTTTGCCTGTAGAAAGTAACATATATCTTGTAACTCAAGAACAGGTGAGGTCGAAAATACAGAAGTGATCAGTTTAATATCTGTGAATAATTATTTTGAATATCCACAAATGAAAACCAGTGATACAAACGGTGTCAGTGTCTGACTCCACTGCAGTACTGCAGCACTCAGCTTCTGCACACCAGGTGTGTTGGGCGATTTTAAAACAATTTAGTGACATCCTCTCCACTGATCCATGAATGGGACTACCCGATGGGGCAGGGACCTTTGTGCAGGTCAGGTTTCTAATCCCCTCTCCCATGGGACAAACCGTTCAAATGAAAGCAAAAACCGCTGTTTAAATTGTGTCCTTCACACTTCTCACCTGATGCCTGCAATCAAAACTGCTTGTCTAACTCCCCACATCCTGACTGTTCACTGTCCATTAACAGGGTGAGACTGGAACTAAACCAGGAACATTCACTACTGGTTTGGGGAGAGAAAGCAGCAATGATTTTAAATATCAGTTTCTTCCCATTCTGTCTCCCTTACCCTGGACACACCCTGGACACACACAGCCCGAGAATGACCTCTCCCTTCCCCCGCTCACTCCATGTTCCGGGACCAGTTCCTGATCCACTCCGCCTCTTACAAACAGCCCCCGGACTCCCCTTGACCTTCCCCCGGACTCAATGCCGATCTCTGAGCCCATCTGCGGACACGGTCCCGAAGCGATGAGCTGCTGTAACGAGGCTGCTCTTTGCTCCCTTCCCCCGGGGGCCGTGATCTCTCCATTCCCGGCTGTTTTAAACCATCTTCTTCCGCTCACTGAGGGAATGGCGCCCACAGGCCGAGCTGGGGGAGGGGAGCGCGCATGCGCTCTTCTGCTCACCAACAACCAGCGTTGGGGGCCGGGCTGAGTCGCGCATGCGCAGATATCTGGTTTAATTCCCAATACAAAAATCGATGGAAACTTTCCCCAATTGGAATTTTTCCGAGTCTGAGCAAAGGAAGTGGGTCTGGGGGAAAGGTCAGAGGGAATGGGGTCCACAGGCAGTGCAGGAACAGGCACCAGAATGGAAAACAGATGGGATTCCACCAGTGCCTAACGCTGGAATCCAGACTGACTTTACAATCTCTAACTATTAAACTAGATGTTTCCATCCCTGCTGTTTCTCTCGGTATCTTTTGATGGTAAAGAGTCTTTCAGAGATAAAGTGGGCGGCTGTGAAATGAGCCAATGGATTCTGTTCATTCTTGGTCCCTTTACTGATAAAGAAAATTGTGACTCCGGAACGGGAGGCCGGATTCCTCGAACCAATCCTGGAGAAACATGGGAGGAAAGTGGGAGTCGGTGTATTTGCTGGGACCGTGTAGGATTAATATCTGACGGCAACAGTCCCAGTTTATTTCAATCGGAGTGAAACTCTCGGTCACTGAGAGAAATACAGAAGTGCCCTGAGCTGCAAAATTGCAGAGGGTACAACACGCAAGAGAGGGTGAAATGCGTGACACTGTCCCTGAGAGTGGGATTAATAATGTGTCTGTCTCTGAAATAATATCAGTGAGAGATGAGACTGCATCTTCTGTCACTCCAGCTTGGAATGGCAATTGGAATGGAGAATTTTCCAATTTGTTACTGGGTGAAAACGGGACATTGCAAGTCAGTTTCTCTCTCTCTTATGTACAACATATGAAGGTGGAATACTGCTGCTGAGCGTGATACAGAGACACTGATGGGAAGCGTATGGCTGATACTCTGCCTGTCTGTATCTCTCCAGCGCTGTACACGAAGGTGGGATACTGTTTGCTGAGTGTGAAACGGACACACTGAGAGGAAGTGTGAGAATGATACTTTGTCTGTGTGCCTGTCTCTGTCTGTCTCTTTATCTGTCCGTCTGTATTTCTCTATCTCTAGCGCTGTACATGAGAGCGGGATAGTGTTATTGAGCATAATATGAACACCCTGTTGGAAGGTAAAGACTGATTCTGTGTCTGTGAACAGACCTCCGGTGCTGTTGGTGAGACGGTCACTGTCCCTTCTATTATGTATGAGCCGGTCTGACGGTGCATTTATCAGTCTCCAGTCGAGTAAGGAAAGGTGGAGAGAAACAGCCTGTAACTGTCTGACACTGGACTGCCTATGAATGTTGAATTTATTCAGTAACTGGCCGTCTCTGGGTGTTTAGAATGGGACGGATGGGACACCAGTTACTATTGTCTGTCAGTCAGTTTTGGAGGAGGGAGAGAAAGACAGAGAGACTGGAGGAGCCCAGAGCGGATTATTTGTATTATCGCCTCAACCAAACATATTTCTGTGTGCAGACAATGTAATAATGTAAAACCAGATATGGATAATCACAACCACAGCTGTGATTGACTCCTGCCCCTGAATCTGGGGACCAGACACTGTGAGGAGCGCTGGCCTCAGTGTGTTTAACAGTTACTGAGCTGGGAAACTACAACTAACCCCCGAGAATCTGCAGCACAGGCCGAGCGGGGAGGAAAGCCTGTCCCGGGAATTGTCAATCTGGCGAACAGTTTGTCCTGTGAATGTGAAGATGTGAACATTGTGTCAGAGAGAGTGTGTTAAAGGGGCGGGCGGGTTAGATTAATGTCACTGTGTTTGTGTGGCCGGTCTCATCGCCGGATTTCCAAGTCTATTTTGAGTAAAATAAAAAACAATACCTGTCAAAGGATCGCCCTCCTCCCCTGCCGAGCTCCCAAGTGGAAATTTAAGTTAAAGTTTGAATTCAATTCAAGATTTCAGCCGAAAAACGGAGATCATGTCAGCGATCGGGTGAGAGAGCGCGATCAGTGCAGCAATGAAACGGGTTTCAATCGAAACTGGTGCTTTTAATTCCGGTGAAAGTTTTTCGACAGCAAACATACCGGTGTTAGAGATGGGAAGGGGCTAGTCTGGGACTCTGGAGTGCCCGATTTGAATTGGAATCGGGGAGTTTAAGAGGAGAGAGAAACACAGAGAGGCTGGAGGGGCCGGGAGCTGACAGCAGGATGTCTCCGCCCCGTCCGCTCTGTGCCTTTAAGTTGCTCTGTGCCGCCGCCTCTCGTTTCATTTCTCACCCAGCTCTGACTGGAAGAGAGATTTTCGACAGAGTCCCGGACATGACAGACACTGCAGCCGCCGAAACGGCACCTCCTGCCGCCGCCGCTCCACCCAAGGCTCCCAAGAAGAAGAAGGCGGTTCCCCGACCCAAGTCCACCGGTCCCCCGTTGGGCGAACAGATCCTCAAGATTGTGAGGGATTGCAAGGATCGCAAGGGGATATCCCTGGCCGCGATAAAGAAGGTTCTGGCTACCAAAGGCCTGGATGTGGAGAAGCTCCGGTCCCAGATCAAATTAAGTATCAAGAGAAATGTGGAAAAAGGCTCCCTGGTGCAGATCAAGGGCACGGGCGCCTCGGGCTCCTTCAGAGTCGCTAAGAAGGAAACCCAGGCAAAAGTGGTAAAGAAGTTGAAGAAACAAGTGACCAAGAAATCTCCCGGAAAGAAACCAGCGGCCAAAAAAACAGCCGTCAAGAAATTAACGGCCAAGAAACCAGCGGTCAAGAAATCGACCACGAAAAAGGCGGCGAAATCAGCAATTAAGAAGAAAGCGGCGGCGAAGAAGCCCAAGACCCCCAAGACAGTGAAGGCGAAGGCGAAGAAGGTGGAAAAACCGAGGGCCAAGCCCAAGCCGAAGTCAGCAAAGCCTAAGAAAGCAGCGGGCAAAAAGAAATAAAAAATCAAGTGCAACTTGTGACCATCTGAACCCAACGGCTCTTCTCAGAGCCACCCACGTCTCTCAGAAAAGAGCTGATCCCGGAATCAGATGATTCCTGTCCCGGGTCCTGGCTCAGATTTCACATAGAAATCATTTCAAATAAACCCAGGGTGCTGGTGACTCGCTGATATTCGCTATCCCTGCCCCACCCCCACTGTCTGAAATAAAATAGAGAGAATGTGATGTCCGGGCCGGGCCTCACTGGAACTGGCGTGTGTTCGGCTCCAGTCACAGTTCATTTTTTCTTCCAGATTCAGGGCGAGAGTCGGTGACAGGGTAAAACTGGCGGAGATCCGCAGCTATCACAATTCAAACCCCAACACATGAGATTCTCCAAATCAGCTGGAATAAAGTGTTTGTAAACTGCTGAACCCGTCTGGGAGGGGATGTGTGGGGAGATCGAATCGGGTCTGGGTTTCTGGAAATCCTTGAATATGAAGCCCGAGTCTGTAAGGGTTTGTGCGGAGCGCTGTGTTTCGGTTCTATTATCGATAAACGGTTTGAAATTGGCGGGCGGAGAAAGCTGGAGGTGGAGCTGGAAGATCAGAGGCCGCTCTCCGCTCTGTCCGTCACTCTGAATCTCTCCTCCCCTCTCTGATCTCTCACTCTGTCTCCTCCCCTCCCTGTTTAATATCTAACTCTGTCTCCTCCCCTCCCTCTCTTACCCTGTGCCTGTTTCAGTCAGGTCGGGGCAGGCTGCATAAAAACGGAAGCAGCATAAGTTTGTTATTCATTCAGCAGCGATTTGAGTGAAGAATCATCATGTCTGGCAGAGGTAAAGGAGGCAAAGGACTGGGCAAAGGCGGAGCCAAGCGGCACCGTAAAGTGCTTCGTGATAACATCCAGGGGATCACCAAACCAGCCATCCGCCGCCTGGCTCGCCGTGGCGGTGTCAAGCGGATCTCGGGTCTGATCTACGAGGAAACCCGCGGGGTGCTGAAGGTTTTTCTGGAGAATGTGATCAGGGACGCGGTCACCTACACTGAACACGCCAAGCGCAAGACGGTCACTGCCATGGATGTGGTGTACGCTCTGAAACGGCAGGGCCGCACTCTTTATGGATTCGGCGGCTGAACAACTCGACCCTTTCAAACCGGACACAAAACAAAGGCTCTTCTAAGAGCCGCCCACCGCCTCACAGAGAGAGCACTGACCTGGGAACGGGGAGAGGAAAGATCTCGGGATGGGGAATCAGTTTCTGATATTTAATTAGTATAGGGAGATTCCCCAACACTCGGTACAGGGAGATCAGAAACAACGGCCCGGGTTCTCGGCCATCCCGAGAGAAGGAGCGGAATTCCCGGTTTCACGGTATAAATGAACAGGCGGGGATGCAGACTCTTTCCCCAGACATTACATTCTCCGCTCAGAGTAAAATCCCTCCTCACTCCCTCTCCCGCTGTGTCCTCTCTGCTCGGTCTTTATTTCCTGCCCTCATTCAATTATCAGTTCGATGTGAAGTTTCTGTTTGAGGAGCGGTTCACCGGGCCGGAACTGGCGGGATTTTTGAAATTGAAGCTGGACTTTGTCCCGTTACGGAAAGCAATGACCGGGGCTTTATTCCCGCCCGTTTACAGACAGATCAGAGAATGAACCGGAATGTGAAACAGCCTGAGATTTGAGCTGAGGGCGAGGAAATATTCGAGATTATAAAGAGAGAGATTCTTAAATTGCTGGAGGGAAATGAGATTTTCTTGAAACTGTTATTTGATGCTCTGAAATTGGCGGGCTTTTTGAAATTGAAGATTAATTTCAGCTCAGCCAATTGGGGCCCAATATCTCCCGCCGTTTCGGTCTGACTGACTGAGCTCGGTTCAATCATCGTCCAGGGGCGATCCCTCCCTGACTGGGTGTGGGACTGAAGCCAATCAGAGGCCAGGGGCGGATCCTCTTAGACACTTTAAAAGGCGGCCCCAGAGCGCAGTCCGTATTAACAGTCTTTGTGTCTCAGGTTGTGTTGAGATCTGTTCAGAAAATGGCCAGGACCAAGCAGACGGCGCGCAAATCGACCGGCGGGAAAGCTCCTCGCAAACAGTTGGCGACGAAAGCGGCGAGGAAGAGCGCTCCAGCCACGGGCGGAGTGAAGAAGCCTCATCGCTACAGACCCGGCACTGTGGCTCTGAGGGAGATCCGCCGCTACCAGAAATCCACCGAGCTGCTGATCCGCAAACTGCCCTTCCAGCGCCTGGTGCGAGAGATCGCTCAGGACTTCAAGACAGACCTGCGCTTCCAGAGCTCGGCCGTCATGGCCCTGCAGGAGGCCAGCGAGGCTTACCTGGTGGGGCTGTTTGAGGACACCAACCTGTGCGCCATTCACGCCAAGCGAGTCACCATCATGCCCAAAGACATCCAGCTGGCCCGCCGCATCCGCGGGGAGCGCGCCTAAACCCGACCCGGCTTCAGCACCGAGTGCAACAAAGGCTCTTTTCAGAGCCACCAAATCGGCGATGGAAAGAGCTGTGATCTCCTTTGTTGAAATGGCAGGGCCGTGAGAAATTTGCTTAAACGGGAAATGTATAAAGGGGAGGGAGCAGATATCAGACGGACATGGACAGAATAAATACCTCACTCACATCCAAACACAAATTTCACACATTCTTTATTCAGTAATCGCTGACACAATAAACAACTGATCATTCAGCATCTGTTGTATACATCTGGGTAAAATAACAAACCCAGGCAGACTTGTCCGAGGATGGGACGGTAAATAATAACAAGCGTCCCTGGTATTTCTGCATCCCACCCACCCAGTTAACAATTCTGACGGTTCTGGTATTTTGTCTCATTCACCAGACAAACTGCAAATTTCAATCTATTGGAGGTTGGCGACATCTGCGGTCCGGAAGCGAGTACTGCAACAGACCGATATGGATCATTTGTGTTTAACAAGTTATTGTTAGTTTCGCGAATCGGAATCAAGTCCTTTGACAGACAGTGACCAGCCCTTTCATAAATACAGTGGGTGGCTCTGAAAAGAGCCTTTGGGTTATCAGATTAAATCTTGGTCGCTTTATTTGCTCTTGGAGCTCACAGTCCTGGTTTTCTTCGGCAGCAGTACGGCCTGGATATTAGGCAGCACCCCGCCCTGAGCGATGGTCACCCGTCCCAGCAGCTTGTTGAGCTCCTCGTCGTTGCGGATGGCCAGCTGCAGGTGTCTGGGGATGATGCGGGTCTTCTTGTTGTCCCGGGCCGCGTTGCCGGCCAGCTCGAGGATTTCAGCCGTCAGATACTCGAGCACAGCAGCCAGATAGACCGGGGCTCCGGCACCCACACGTTCAGCGTAGTTCCCCTTTCGCAGGTGCCTGTGAACACGGCCCACAGGGAACTGCAGTCCGGCCCGGGATGAGCGAGACTTGGCCTTGGCCCGAGCTTTACCGCTGGTTTTTCCTCTTCCAGACATTTCCACAATCTCACAAACACTTTCACAAAGAATGAAGAATGATTTCCGTATTGACCCTTCTTATAGACTGAAAGGTCATCTGATTGGTTGTTCTTTAACACACCTTATTTGCCTATTTCATTAACCAATCAGATAGCTGGGAATCAGAAGAGGGCGGGATTTACCGGCCTCAACGGTCAGACCAGGAATTTGATGAATTTCAAAAAGCCCGCCAATTTCAGTGTAGTAAAGGACCGGATTTCGATCAATGTCGCCCTGAGCACAAGATTTTAAACCCGTTCTTTTTATCTTGTCTTATTCAGCGCTCCCCGTCACCAATCGCTGGAGCTATTTTAAAATCTGCTTTAAATTATGGCTCATTCTATCATCGCTTTCAAACTGTACCGTTCGGGACTAAATCCCCATTCACAGCATTCCGTGAAGGGACACGTTTCAATTTAGTCTTTATAAAAGTGACACGTTATAGATTGGTCCCTTCTTACAGGGCCGGGAGTGTTTCTGTGAAAAGACGGACCCGGACGGAGCTCTCATTCTGACCCTATTCCGCTGTGTTTCTGCAAGGGGTGGGTTTGCTGTTGATGTGAGGATTTTCACATCAGCTATTAAACATTCGGACACTGGATTCTTACAGTGAAATGAAACACGAAGGGAGTGAGACAGAATTGTAACGGTTTAAGAGCGAAGCAAAGGGGAAGGAGCGGATCAGTTTATGGGTTAGGGATTTCAACGGGGCAGTTACAGTATCACTTCATAATAAGATTGGAATAATATTACAGTATTAGAACAATCCTAAGTAAATATATAGGAAATGCAGCTCCTTCAGAGAGGTTGTGGGTGGCTCTTAAAAGAGCCGTTGTTTTTTTTCAGTACGTTGTGGAGCTTTACTTGGAGCTGGTGTACTTGGTCACCGCCTTTGTCCCTTCCGACACGGCGTGCTTGGCCAGTTCCCCGGGCAGCAGCAGGCGCACGGCCGTCTGGATCTCCCGGGAGCTGATGGTGTGGCGTTTATTATAATGGGCCAGGCGGGAAGCCTCACTCGCGATGCGCTCGAAAATATCGTTCACAAAGGAGTTCATGATGCTCATGGCCTTGGAGGAGATGCCGGTGTCGGGGTGAACCTGCTTCATCACTTTGTAGACGTAGATGGAGTAACTCTCCTTCCTCGACTTTCTCCGCTTCTTGCCGCCCTTGGCTGGTGCTTTATTCAAGGTTTTCTTGGCGCCCTTCTTGGGAGCTGCTTTCTTGTCCTCAGGCATTTTCAAACTCAATTTCAGACCCAGAAATGACCCAAATCCGCTCCGAGCTCGGATTAAGTAGGCAGCCCCACAGCCCTATGGTAATGAGGGATGGGGGAAGGTAATGATTGTGATTGGACGATTGGGCGTGAGGACACAACACATTTACTTTCATTCTCTGATTGGTTTCATCAGATATCCAATCAGATTTAATACCTGCCACCAATCACAATCACGCTCACACTGCACATTGTCCGGTTTCAGCAATTTGTTCCGAACTGTTGCAGTTCTGCTTCCGGCCAGTAGATGTCCCCAAACCTCAATATTTCTGCCATTTCGCTGACGTTACCTGTCAGTTTATCTTGTGAATCCCCGGGTGACCCTCAAGATATTCTGATTTTCCTTTTGTTATTTTTGTGTCTGTGGAATAATTTACTATTTCTTTTGATATTCCTTGATAATTTGATTTCGTGGTTCCTGTTTCCTTCCCTAATTGTTTTTGTGACTTCTTCCCAACCTCTTCCTATTCGCTTTTGTCATCCTCTTATTTATTATCTATAAAAGAGAAATTCCATCAGCTTGTTGTGTCTGTTCAGGGGCTGATGTTTGGGAAATATTTATTGTCTATGTTTGTAGTGCCAGAAACCCAAAGGGAGCAATTCGGTCCCAAACTCCACAGAAACATTCCATTTCTCCCTCCTGGTGAAATAAGGCGCTATAATGGTGAGTATAGCTGCCTTCCAAGCAGTTAATTCCAACAGGTTTGAATCCCAGTTCGCTGAATTCAGAAACACCAAGACTGGAACCGAATTTGATGATGTTCAGAGGGATAGTGTTTCCAAAATACAAACGGGTCTAATTTAGATTAAAAATGTTTTAAATTAATTTATTTCCCCCATAACGTTGAATTTAACTCTGATCCTTTGTATTATTATGTGCCCTGATCTGTACAGTGGATACGGGACACAATTGCCCGGATTCAGTGAAATTAATTGATTTTCTGAAGTTTTTCCCTCTGCTGATTCCCGTTCCTTATTTAAATTATGTCGGATTAACCTTTCTGATCTATAGAAGGGTCATCGTCGTGAACCGTTAACCCGAGCTTCCCTTCTCCACAGATGCTGCCGGACCTGCTGAGTCATTCCAGCATTTTCAGTTTTATTTTTTTCTATATTTTATCCCTTTCACTTCTGACGGTCGCCGTTGAAACTTCCAGATTAGCGCTCAGTTTTTATTTGTGTTTCAGTTCGGTTTATTTGAATTAATATAAATCGTGTCCTGAGAAATCAGACAGAAATATTGCGCAATATAATGGGGCAACTTTCGAATGAGCAAAACAAATACTTTATTATGAATCAATTGTCTAATTTTTCACTAACAAAATATGAAAAAATACGAGATTAGAAGTTACAGAGAGAAACTATTTCCTCACATTGCACCTTGTCCTGAATCTGCAACAACGACAGATAATGTGAATTTGTTCCACTCTGTTACAGTTCTCACTTATGGCCAGTAGATGTCAGACTGTATGTGAGTGTGGGATTAATTCTCTGCCTGTCGGTCTCTGGTACCGAAGATGAGTGTGATATTCAATCTATATCCATCAGCCTCCAGTACATTCTGTGAGTGTGGGATTCATTCTGTATCTGTCAATCTCTGGGAATGTGTATGAGTGTGGGATTCATTCTGTGACTGGCAGTCTCTGATATTTTATCTCAGTGTGGGATTCATTCTGTAACTCAGTCTCTGGGCAAAGTGCAAGTCTGGATTCCTTCTGTAATGTTATTTCAGGTTACAGTATGTTGCTTGAAACTGTATCTTTAATTCATTAATGTATGCAAATCTTTCATCTAGCATTAATTTGTAAATATGGATACACTTTTGGATTTTGTTTAAATCAAACAACGTGTGTGAGTTTTGTTGTAGGTTTACATCTTAATCTCTGTGAAGATAATTTACATTTCAATCTTTTACTGTGAAATTATTGGACTGGTATTTATTGTGTAGCTCAGTCTGGGCTAATGGAATTGATATTGTATCTTTCAATTTGACACTGTATGAGATTTTTGGACTGGTATGTAATGTGTGGTTCAGCCTGTACTAATGGAATTGACACTCTTAACTTTCAGTCAGACACTGCGAGAGATTTTTGGACTGGTTTCTAATGTGTAGCTGAGTCTACACTAATAGGATTCACACTGTCTGTTTCAGTATGATGATGTATGTGAATTTTGGACGGTATATAATGTGTAGCTCAGTCTGCACTAATGGAATTCATACTGTACCTTTCAGTCTGACACTGTGCAATATATTTAGACTGGTTTGTAAGGTGTAGCTCAGTCTGCACTAATGGAATTGATACTGTATCTTCCAGTCAGATACTGTGTGAGATTTGTGTACTGGTATGTAACGTGTCGGTCAGTCTGTACTTACAAAATCGATACTATATCTTTCAGTCTAATACTGCATGCGAATTTTGGACTGGTATATAATGTGTAGCTCAATCTGCACTAATGGGATTGATACTGTATCTTTCAACCTGACACTGAGATTTTTGGACTGGTATGTGATGTGTTGCTCAGTCTGCTCTAATGGGATTGATACTGTGTCTTTCAATCTGATACTGTTTGAGAATTTTAGACTGGTATCTAATGTGTACCTCAGTCTGCAGTAAAGGAATTGAAAATGTACATTTCATTCTGACACTATGAGGATTTTGTACAAAAATGTGAGTCAAATATGGGTAACATCTGAACTGGTATCTAATTTGTATCTCAGGGTACAATATTGTCATGAATACTGCATCTTTAAACTCAGAATGTGTGTGAGTTGTGGGCTGGTATTTAATTTGAATCTTGGAGTACACTATTGTGATTGATTCTGTACCTATCAATCGGTACCATGTTCTATCTGGTAGTTAATTTGTAGCTAAGGCTGAACTAATGTGAGATTGACACAGTGCCTTTCAATCTGATACTGGGTGTGATTTTGGACTGGGAATTATTTATCTGCCAGTCAGCTGTACAGAGTTGTTGTGATATGGAAATTCCGTCTGTCTCTCCTGCTCTGTTTGACTGTTGGATTGGGATCAGTGTGGGACTGACTATTTCTGCTGTCTGAGACTGTGGGACTAATGACCTGTCTGTGTCTCTGTGCTCTGTGAGTGATAATGTACTTACTGTGTGTGAGAAGGAGCTGGCTGCACTGTTCCTTGTGCCTCGAGTGGAGTAAACATCACACTGATTCTGGGTTCTTCAAGTATTTGCCTGTCGGAAGAAAAAGTATCTCTTGTAATTCAAGAACAGGTGAGGTAGAAAATACAAAAGTGATCGATTGAATCTCTCTGTTAATAATCTTTGTAATATCCACAAATGAAAACCAGCGATACGAACAGTGTCAGTGTCTGACTCCACTGCAGTGCTGCAGCACTCAGCTTCTGCACACCAGGTGTGTTGGGCTGTTTTAAAACAATTTTGTGACGCCCAGGCACAACACAACCACTGCACTGATCAATGAATGGGACTACCCGATGGGGCAGGGATCTTTGCACATATCAGATTTCTATTTCCCTCTCCCATGGGACCAACTGTTCAACCAAATCAAAACAGCCACTGTTTAAAATGTGTCCTTCAAACTTCTCACCTGATGCCTGCAATAGATGCTCTTTGTATAACTCCCCACATCCTTACTCTCCGGCTCTGCTTACTGTTCATTAACAAACACTAAAGGTTAATGGGCAGGTTTAAAAAATCAGATTTAATACCTGCCACCAATCACAAACACGCTCACACTGCACATTGTCCGGTTTCAGCAATTTGTTCCGAACTGTTGCAGTTCTGCTTCCGGCCAGTAGATGTCCCCAAACCCCGGGTCATTGAAGTTTTCAGATGAGAGAGGGACAGAAGATAAACTCATTCTTCACATTATATTGCACGGGTGGGATTTCGAAAACGTGAGAATGGAGACGAGCTGCAAGTACATTTTGTTAGACCAAACATTAGTTATAATAGTGTGTTAAATTATTGTAATTGATTTACGGGGTACAGTCAATACCGAGGAAGACTGGGACAAAATAAACTTGCAGAATGGCAGTGGAAATGGCCATTGAATTTCAATATAGAAAGGTGTGAGGTGGGGCATTTCACTAAGGGGAATAAGGAGGCCACATACTGCATAGAAAATAAGAGTCTAAATGGGGTAGAGGAGCAATGTAAATCGTGTCGTGAGAAATCAGAGAGAAATACTGCGCAATGTACAGTGAAATATAATGGGGCAAATTCACAACTATCGAATGAGTGAAACAAAAACTTTATTATGAATCAATTGTAATCATTTTTCATCGTCAAAAAGTGCAAAAATACGAGAGTAAACGTTACAGGCAGAAACTTCCCTCACATTGCACACTGTCCTCTTTCTGTCACCATGACAGACAATGTGAATCTGTTCCCTCATTATAGTTGTCGCTTACCACCAGCAGAGGTCAGTCTCTGGTACTGTATATGAGACTGGGATTTATTCTGTATCTGTATCTCTGGTGCTGTGTATGAGAGTGGGGTGTATTCTGTATCTGTCAGTCTCCATATAAGTGATGCATTCATTCTGTACCTGTCAGTCTCTGGTACTGTCTGTGTGTGGGATACATTCTGTATCTGCCATTCTCTGCTACTTTATCTCAGTTTGGGATTCATTCTGTAATTCAATGTCTGTGACAATGTGCAAGTCTGGATTCATTCTGTATTCTTATTTCAGTTTACAATATTGTATTGAAACTTTATCTTTAAGACTTTAAATTATATACAGTTCTTCATCGAGCATTTAATTTGTTAATGTGGATACACATTTTGATTTTCTTGAATCAAACGACATGTGTGAGTTTTGGAGTATTATTACATCTTAATCTCTGAACTCTATTGTGAATGATAATGTACCTTTCAATCTGTTCACGATGAAATTACTGGACTGATATGTAATGTGTAGTTCAGTCTGCAATAATGGGATTAATTGTGTATCTGAAGCTAACACTGTTTGTGATTTTTGGACTGGTATGTAATATGTAGCTCAGCCTGCACGAAATGAATTGATATTGTATCTATCAGTCTGATACTGTATTACATTTTTGGACTGGAATGCAATCTATAGCTCAGTCTGCACTAATGGAATCGATACTGAATCTTTCAATGTGATACTGTATGAGATTTTTGGACTGGTGAGTAACGTGCAGCTCAGTCTGTGCTAATGGAATTGATATTGTATCTTTGAGTCTGATAGGGTATGAGATTCTTGGACTGCTGTATAATGTGTGGCTCAGTCTGCACTAATTGAATCGATTCTGTATCTTTCAGTCTAATATTCTATGAGATTGTTTTTTTTTATTCATTCACGGGATGTGGGCGTCGCTGGCAAGGCCGGCATTTATTGCCCATCCCTAATTGCCCTCGAGAAGGTGGTGGTGAGCCGCCTTCTTGAACCGTTGGACTGATATATAAAGTTGAGCTCAGGCGGTGCTAATAGAATTTAAATTATATCTTCCAGTCTGATCATTTGTGATTTTTGGACTCATATGTAATATGCAGCTCAGTCTGCACTAATGAATTGATACTGTATCTTTCAATCTGCCACTATGAGATCTTTGGACTGGTCTGTAAAGTGTAACTCAGTCTGCAGTAATGTAACTGTGACATTCATTCTGTATCTGTCAGTTTGTGGTACTGTGTGTGAGTGTGGGATTCATTCTGTGTCTGTCAATCTCTGTACTGTGTGTGAGTATGGGATTCATTCTGTATCTTCAGGTCTCAGGTACTGTGTGTGAGTGTGGGTTTCATTCTGTATCTGCAGGTCTCTGGTGCTGTGTGTGAGTGTGGGATTCATTCTGGATCTGTCAGTCTCTGGTGCTGTGTGTGAGTGTGGGATTTATTCTGGATCTGTCAGTCTCTGGTGCTGTGTGGGATTCATTCTGGATCTGTCAGTCTCTGGTACTGTGTGTGAGTGTGGGATTCATTCTGTATCTGAATTATCTGCTACATTATCTCAGTGTGGGATTCATTCTGTAATTCAGTCTCTGAGACAATGTGCAAGTCTGAATTCATTCTGTATTTTTATTTCAGTTTACAGTATCGGATTTGAAACTGTATCTTTAATACTTTAAATTATATACAGTTCTTTGTCTAGTGTTTAATTTGTAAATATGGACACACTTCTCGATTTTCTTTAATCAAACATGTGTGAGTTTTGGAGTGGTATTACATTTTTATCATTCACAATAGAGTTCAGAGATTATGTACCTTTCAATCTGTTCACAGTGAAATTATTGGATTGGTATGTTATGTTTAGCTCAGTCTGCAATAATGGGATTAATTCTGTATCTCAATCTAATATTGTATGAGATTTTTGGACTGGTATGTAATATGTAGCTCAGCCTGCACTAAAGGAATTAATACTGTATCTATCAGTCTGACGCTGTATTAGATTTTTGGACAGGAATGTGATGTGCAGCTCAGTCTTCAATAATGGAAGTGATACTGAATCTTTCAATCTGATATTCTATGTGATTTTTGGACTGGTGAGTAACATGGAGCTCAGTACGTGCTATGGAATTGATATTGTATCTTTGAGTCTGATAGGGTATGAGATTCTTGGACTGCTATATAATGTGTGGCTCAGTCTGCACTGATGGAATTGATACTGTATCTTTCAGTCTAATACTGTATGGTATTTTCAGTCCGGTATGTAATGTACAGGTCAGGCAGTGCTAATAGAATTGATACTGTATCTTCCAGTCTGATCATTTGAGGTTTTTGGACTAGTATGTAATGTGTAGCTCAATCTGAACCAATGGTATTGGTACTGTTTATTTCAGTATAATACTCTATGAGTATTTACTAATACTCATAGAGTATTATACTGAAATAAACAGTACCAATACCATTGGTTCAGATTGAGCTGCACATTAATATGTAGCTCAGTCTGCACTAATGGAATTTATACTGTATCTTTCAATCTGACACCATGATATCTTTGAACTGGTATGTAAAATGTAACTCAGTCTGCAGTAGTGTGATTGTGAGATTCATTCTGTGACTGTCAGTCCCTGATACTCTGTGAGTGTGGGATACATTCTGTTTCTGTCATCTCTGGTACCATACTTGAGTGAGGGATTCATTCTGTGTCTGGCAACTTCTAGTACTGTATGTGAGCATGGGATTCTTTCTGCATCTGTCAGTCTCTGGAACGGTATGTGAGTGTGGGATTCATTCTGTATCTGTCCATAATTATTCTCTCAGATTACATTATGGTATTCAATGCTGTACCTTTAATATCTTAATGTTTAAGTAGTTGTTCTCATTATTTAATTGGTAAATATGGATACACTTTCGGATTTTATGCTGGAGGTTTTACTCAGATAATTTGTGTGATTTTGGATTAGAATTAAATCTGTATCTCTCTGAGCAATATTGTGAATGATAATATATCTTTCAACCTGATATAGTGACATTTTTGAATTGGTATATAATGTGTAGATCTGACTGCACTAAAGGAATTGATACTGCCTCTTTAAGTTTTATTTTATAAGATTTTTGGACTCTTGTGTAATGTGTATCTCGGTCTGTGCGAATAGAATTGATACTGTATCTTTAAATCTATAGATACCTGTTTATAATAAACTCATAGTATATGTGTTTCTCAGGTTACACTGTCACAGCATTGCTCAATCTGATAATGTACATGAGTTTTGGACTTGCAATTTGTATTCGAATGGCACACAATTCGAATGGATACTTCATGTATTAAACTCACGTGTGTGTGAGAGAGAGTTTTGGGCTAGCATACAATTGGAATCTTGAGGTATCTGGGATTTAATTCATGGCGAAAGTTGTCCTTTTTTGAAATTGACAATCTGAAAGCATGACTTTGGACTGGGATTTTTGTATCCACCTGTCAGCGGGACTGAGTGAGGGGGAAATGGAACAGTGTCTGCCTCACCTGCACTGTTTGAATGTTGGATTGAAAATGTGTCTCTGGAACGTGGGATCAGTGTGGGACTGACTACTTCTGCTGTCTGAGACTGTGGAACTGATGATCTGTCTGTGTCTCTGTGCTCTGTGAGTGATAATGTACTTACTGTGTGTGAGAAGGAGCTGGCTGCACTGTTCCTTTGCCTCGGATGGAGGAAACTTCACTTTCATTCTGGCTCCTTCAAGGGTTTGCCTGTAGAAAGAAACATATATCTTGTAACTCAAGAACGGGTGAGGTAGAAAATACAGAAGTGATCAGTTAAATATCTCTGTCAATAATTATTTTGAATATCCACAAATGAAAACCAGTGATACAAACGGTGTCATTGTCCAACTCCACTGCAGTACTGCAGCACTCAGCTTCTGCACACCAGGTGTGTTGGGTGATTTTAAAACAATTTCGTGACATCCAGACACAACCCAACCCCTCCACTGATCAATGAATGGGACTACCCGATGGTGCAGGGACCTTTGTACAGGTCAGTTTTCTCATCTCCTCTCCCATGGGACAAACCGTTCACCTGAGGAAGGAGGCAGCCTCCGAAAGCTTGTGAATTTAAAATAAAATTGCTGGACTATAACTTGGTGTTGTAAAATTGTTTACAATGGGACAAACCGTTCAACTGAAAGCAAACAACCGCTGTTTGAAATGTGTCCTTCACACTTCTCACCTGATGCCTGCAATAGACGCTCTTTGTATAACTCCCCACATCCTTACTGTCCGGCTCTGTTTCCACTCTTCACTGTCCAATAACAATAAACAGGGTGAGACTGGAACTAAACCAGGAACATTCACTGCTGGTTTGGGGAGAGAAAGCAGCAATAATTTTAAATAGCAGGTTCTTCCCATTCTGTCCCCCTTACCCTGGACACACCCTGGACACACACAGCCCGAGAATGACCTCTCCCTTCCCCCGCTCACTCCATGTTCCGGGACCAGTTCCTGATCCACTCCGCCTCTTACAAACAGCCCCCGGACTCCCCCTGACCTTCCCCCGGACTCAATGCCGATCTCTGAGCCCATCTGCGGACACGGTCCCGAAGCGATGAGCTGCTGTAACGAGGCTGCTCTTTGCTCCCTTCCCCCGGGGGCCGTGATCTCTCCATTCCCGGCTGTTTTAAACCATCTTCTTCCGCTCACTGAGGGAATGGCGCCCACAGGCCGAGCTGGGGGAGGGCAGCGCGCATGCGCTCTTCTGCTCACCAACAACCAGCGCTGGGGGCGGGGCTGAGTCACGCATGCGCAGATATCTGGTTTAATTCCCAATACAAAAATCGATGGAAACTTTCCCCAATTGGAATTTTTCAGAGTCTGAGCAAAGGAAGTGGGTCTGGGGGAAAGGTCAGAGGGAATGGGGTCCACAGGCAGTGCAGGAACAGGCACCAGAATGGAAAACAGATGGGATTCCACCAGTGCCTAACGCTGCAATCCAGACTGACTTTACAATCTCTAACTATTAAACTAGATGTTTCCATCCCTGCTGTTTCTCTCGGTATCTTTTGATGGTAAAGAGTCTTTCAGTGATAAAGTGGGCGGCTCTGAAATGAGCCAATGGGCTCTGTTCATTCTTGGACTCTTCACTGATATACTGACGCGTGAGGAAGAAACTGGAGGAAGGATTTCTCGAACCAATTCTGGAGAAACATGGAGGAAAGAGTGAGTCGGTGTGTTTGTCGGGACCGTGTAGGATTAATATCCGATAGCAGCAGTCCCAGATTAATTTAATCAGAGTGATACTCTCGATGACTGAGAGTAATACCGAACGTCACTGTGCTGCAAAACAGAATATAGTACAACAGGCAAGAGAGAGTTAAATGTGGCCCATTGTTTTTTCACTCTCTGAACTGAGGGTGGGATTAATAGTGTGTCTGCCTCTGGTCCAATGTCAGTGAGAGATGAGATTGCATCTTTTGTCTCTCCAATGGGATCTTTCTGGATAACAATTAGCTTTGCAGCTCAGTCTGCAACTGATACTCTGGCACTGTGTCTCTCCGCGCTATCTCTCACCGTATCTGTCTCGCTTCATCTCTCTTTCTGGTGCTGTATATGAACACACTGATAGGAAGTGTAAGACTGACAGTGTATGTTTGTCTTTCTCTAATGCTGGACATGAAGGTGTGATATTGTCTGATATAAAACAGAGAGAATGGGATGTCCGGGCCGGGCCTCACTGTAACTGGGGATGTGTTCGGCTCCAGTCCCAGTTCAAGGTCATAATCTTTTCACAGATTGAGGGCAAGTGTCTCTGTGAGAAACTAACACTGGTGGAGAAACTCCGCGTCATAACTCAAACCCCAACCGATGAGATTCTCAACATCAGCTGGAATAAGGTGTTTGTGAACTGCTGAACCCGTCTGGGAGGGGATGTGTGGGGAGATAGAATCGGGTCTGGGACTGAAATGGAAGGAGGCGGGTTGACTTGTTAACGAAGGGACTGTATTTAGGCAGGAATATTACTGACTGTTAATTGCAACGGGGCTTATTTAAAAGCTCCGGATTTCTGGAAATATTTGAATATGAAGCCCGAGTCTGTAAGGGTTTGTGCGGAGCGCTGTGTTTCGGTTCTATTATCGATAAACGGTTTGAAATTGGCGGATGGGGAAAACTGGAGGTGGAGCTGGAAGATCAGAGGCCGCTCTCTGCTCTGTTTTTCACTGTCTCCTCCGCTCCCTCCCTCTCCGTTCAATCCCCCATATGGAACCAAAGCGGATAGCTGGAATCTAAACTCGGTTCATTAGTCAACAAGACGAAAGGCGAGTAATGTTTCTGATCTCCTGAGCACCAGGCAATTCACTGTTATTTGTTTCTGTACAGAGTTACATTTCAATGATTCCCCAGTGTGTTTAATGCGTTATGTGAATAATCTAACAAAATAGAACAGAAAGGGAGCGAAGCGCTGAATCCCACAGATGTAGAAAGGTTAGTCGAGCAGTTCTGGTGATGCTTTACGAGCCCAGCATGGCAAGTATTTCAAATAAATACAAGAAATCTGGTGATGTGCAGACTGGGGTCCATAAGTCACCATTTAAATTACCGGACTTTGGTCGGTGCCCTGACTCCAGTCCTGTTAATACCTCATCTCGGCGACAACGAGAATAAAGCAGCTCAAAGCCACGCTGGTAGCATGATATCAGCGTCTCCCTTCAGACAGTAACCAGCCCTTTCACAGATACAGTGGGTGGCTCTGA
Organism: Heptranchias perlo; assembly: GCF_035084215.1. Taxonomy (NCBI): domain Eukaryota; kingdom Metazoa; phylum Chordata; class Chondrichthyes; order Hexanchiformes; family Hexanchidae; genus Heptranchias; species Heptranchias perlo. Next base: position 178,067 of record NW_027139729.1, on the reverse strand, counting down.
AAAGAGCCTTGACATCGAGTTACATCGAAACTACGGCACAGAAACAGGCCATTCGGCCCAACTGGTCTGTGCTACCGTTTATGCTCCACACGAGACTCCTCCCTCCCTACTTCATCTAACTCTATCAGGATACCCTTCGATTCCTTCCTTCCTCATGTGTTTATCGAGCTTCCCCTTAAATGCACCTGTGCTGTTTGCCTGAGCTGCTCCTTGTGGTAGCATTTTCCACATTCTAACCACTCTTTGGGTAAAGCAGTTTCTCCTGAATTCCCCATTGGATTTATTAGCGACTATTTTATATTTATTACCTTTAGTTTTGGACTCCCCACAAGTGGAAACATTTTCTCTATGTCTACACTATGAAACCCTATCATAAGACCTCTATCAGGTCACCCCTCAGCCTTCTCTTTTCGAGTGAAAAGACCCCCAGTCTGTTCAGCATTTCCCAATAAGAATATCCTCTCATTTCTCGTATCATGAGAATCTTTTTTGGACCTTCTAAGTCCTTTATATAATATTGAGACCAGAACTGTGCACAGTACTCCAAGTGTGGTCTAACCAAAGTCCCATACAATTTTAACATAACTTCTTTGATTTTCGATTCGATCTCTCTGGAATGAATCCCAGTGTTTGATTTGCCTTTTTGTGACCTTATTAACTTGCGTCGCTACTTTGAGTAATTTTTATATCTGTACCACGAGATCCATTTGCTCCTCTATCCCGTTTAGACTCTTATTATCCAAGCAGTGTGTGACCTCCTTATTCTTCATTCTGCAACTTTATTAATATCCTCTTGCATTTTGATGCATTCTTCCTTTGTATTAACTACATCGCCCAATTTGTTGTCCACAAATTTTGAAATTGTACTTCCGATTCTCGAGTCCCGAATTGTTCATGTAAATTGTGAACGGTGGTCCCAACACCAATCCCTGTGGAACTCCACTTCCCACCTTTTTGACAATCTGAGTAACTACCCTTAACCTCTATTCTCTGTTTTCTGTTTTGATGCCAGCTTGCAAACCATTCTATCACCTGTCCCTGAACCCACGTGCTCTGAACTTAGCCATGAGTGGACAATGCATTACCTTATCGAAGGCCTTCGGAAAATCCAAATATATTGCATCGACTACATGAACCTTGCTCTCCTTGGGTCTCCCTCAGAGTGTTTACACTGCCCGCTCACCCTCACTGATATTCTATCTTTGAACTGCTGTAATATTGTCCTTTAGTAATATTGCTGCTCCTCCTCCTTTCCCTATTTCTCTGTCCTTTCCAACGATCATATAGACTTGAATATGAAGCTGCCATTCGTGCCCAGCTGGTAGTCAGGTCTCCATAATGATTTAATGTAATTATCTAACTTTAATCAATGGCTGATGTGAGCTGCGGCAAAATGTATTTCCAGCCGGTCATGTATTGCAGGTATCGACTGTCTCTTCAGTCCGATATCAGGTGAAGAATTACTGGCTGTTGTGTAATTTCCATTGATTGGGGGTTGGCGACATCGACTGGGCGGAAACGGGAACTGCAACAGAGCGAGAAAGGATCCGTCAGAAACCAGTTTCAATGAAGAACAAAATCCAACAGCCTGCAGTGTCTGTTCAGGGTCTGATGTTTGAGAGCAATTTGATCATCCCTGATTGTCAGCGATGGTGGTATAGTGGTGAGCATAGCTGCCTTCCAAGCCGTTGACCCGGGTTCGATTCCCGGCCATCGCATTTCAGTATTCTTATTAAATTATTTCCATCATTAAGTTTGCCATCGAATTTGTTGCAGTTCAGCTGGATATTGTTTCCAAAACATAAACTGGGATAATTGCAACAAAATGTTTTCAACGTTAATTTATTTTTCCTATAGAAGGAATAGATGACAAATATACTGGAAATAGTGAGCGACCAAGGATCTAACGAGAGTGAGGAAGTCAAATGATATGTGAGCTTTTATTGCAACGGTGTTGCAATATAAGAGTAATAAGGACTTGTTGCAATTGTGCTATGAGGAGATATTGTGTAAAATTGGCCTATATTCGCTGGAGTTTAGAAGAATGAGAGATGATCGCATTGAAACGTGCCAATTTTTTAGACGGCTCGACAGGGTAGATGCGGAGAGGCTGATTCCCCTGGCTGGAGAGTCAAGAACTTGAGGTCAGAGTATCAAGATCAGGGGTCGGCCATTTAGCATCGACATGAGGAAAAAATTCTTCACTCAAAGGGTTTTGAATCTTTGGAATTCTTCACCCCAGAGGGCTGTGGATGCTCAGTCGTTGAATATATTCAAAGCTGAGATCGATAGATTTTTGGACGCTGATGGCATCAAGGTATATGGGGATGGGGCGAGAAAGTGGAGTTGAGGTCGAAGATCAGCCATGATCTGATTGAATGGCGGAGCAGGCTCGCGTATCGTATCGCCTACTCCTGCTCCTATTTCTTATATTCTTATGTAGAGAGCCTTATATCCAAGTGTGCTGATGACACTAAGTTAGGTAGCACCGTAAACATTATAGATGGGAGCAGAAAGTTGCAAAGGGACATTGATAGATTCAGTGAGTGGGCAAAACTGTGGCAGATGGAGTTCAACGTGGGGAAGTGTGAGATCATCCACTTTGGACCATAAAAAGATAGATCAGAGTATTTTCTAAAGGGCAAGAAACTAGGATCTGTGGATGAGCAGAGGGGTTAATGAGATCAAGTACAGAATTCACTAAAAGGTGCAAAAATAAGTTAAAATGGTAATGGTATTTTGATGTTTATTTCAAGGGACAGGAAATAAAAATGAGTGGCAGTTATGTCACAGTTATTCAGAGCTCTGGTTAGAGCTTATTTAGAGTATTGTGTTCAGTTCTGGGCACCGCACCTCTGGCAGGATAAGAACATAAGGAATATGAGCAGGAGTAGGCCTTACGGCCCCTCGAGCCTGCTCCGCCATTCAATAGATCATCTGCTCTTAACTGCCCGATCCCCATATCCCTTGATTGTCTTGTCCAAAAATCTATCAAACTCAATCTTGAATACACTAAACGACTGAACATCCACAACCCTCTGGGGTGGAGAGAACCGTATCGACGAAGATAAAGGGAATGAAATGAACTGTGTCATACAGTTACATTTCGCTGCTCTGTCTGAACATTTTAGTCACTACTTCCCTGCAGAGGGATTTGAAAATTCGATGCAAAAGCGTTGGGTGAAAGATCCTTTTGCTTTCGAAAATCCTGAATCTAGAATGAAGCTAAATTTGATGCCTGATCAAGAAAACGGGCTGGTGCGACTCTCCTGTGACAGCGCACTGAAAACACGCCTCAAGTCATTCAGTTTGTCTTATTTTTGGATCAGTGCTTTCACAGATGATCCACTGTAAGTAAGATTAGTGTTCCGTTGTTCCTGTCGTTCACAAAAACCTACATCTGCGAACTGGGATTTTCGACTTTGAGAAGGTTAAAAACAAGAGAAAGAAACCGAATCAACCGTGCCTGATATGCGTGGAGCGCTTTCATCTTGTGATCCAGATTGGAACGAGATCATGAACAACAGGCCGACCCATCCGTCACCTTAAGTAAGTGAAACTCAACCTGAACTTTTTTTTATTCTATTTGCACAATATTTCAAATGTTTTTCAAGTAACGTCGATGTTTAATTTTAGTTATTACTTGAAATGAAGTGAAGAGCATGGACTGACCTTTATTGGGATTTGATGAAAACTCCAGCCGGAAGATATTATTGTTTTGGATCCCTGGGGGAAGTGTTTCCCTTCCACTGGGTCACGAGGAAAAATGTTTGTGAAACTGGAAAAATGTTTGTGAAACACAGTTCAGTGTCTGTTTAGCAAACCGACCCTCAATTCCTCAGTCCGTATTTCTAGAAACGCTTCTGTGCGCGACGTCGGCAAAAAAACACTGACCGACCCCCGGTGACTAATGGTGGCCGGAGGCCCCACAATCCCCCGCGCCCCAGAAACCCGTCTATCTCTCCAAGGCGCTGATTTCGTAATCAGACTGCGCATGCTCCACAGGCCCGCCCTGCATTCTGGGAGCGCTTCGGTCCTGCAGTTTGTCGCGAGTCGGACTCGGTGGAAACAGGAGAAGAAACCGGGAAGCGGCGGGTGGGACGAGGGAGGCGCTGGGTGAGGGGTTTAATGGTGCGAAGGGCACCCGGGCCGCCCGTCCGCCGGGCCTCCCGGCTCTGATTCGGGTTCTGAGCCGCACTCGGTGTTGCTGAGACTCCGCTTGGCCCCGCTCACTGTCTCCGACCAGCACCGCGCATGCTCTGGCCATGGGCCCTTCCCGCGGCTGCGCGCTGCTCCCCTTCGAATTGAGATAGACCGTATTCTACCACGCGGGGCATTTTGGGTAAGATTATCGCCATTGTAAAACCCTCTTGCCGATATTTCTGTGATGGGGTGTGAAAGGGCGAGGTTCACCAATCAAAAGCAAAATACTACGGATGCTGGAAATGTGAAATATAAAGAGAAAATGCTGGAAATCCTCAGCAAGTCAGGCAGCATCCGCGGAGAATGAAACAGTTAACGTTTCAGATTAGTGTTAAGGTTTTGTCAGAACTTGAAGAAGTGAAAGAATTAACAGTTTTTAAGCAAGGAGAGAGGCAGGGAAAGAGGGGGCGGGGAGGGAAAGAACAAAAGGGAAGGTCTGTGATAGGGTGGAGGGCAGGAGTGATGAAGCAAAAAAAGGGATGAAGCTGCAAGGCAAGGTGGGTGGCAATGGGTCAAGTCAATAAACAAAGGATGACTCCAGTCGAGCTTTAAAGGGCTGCAGTCAGCTGGATGCGTGAATGAGGCCGTGAGCCAAAGGAAGCGAATTTGAAGCGGAGAGAGAGGGACACGCTGTGTAACCGGGCGCAAACACTCATCCGCAGCCCAGACATCACTTCTTTCCCACTAGGCGTGAAAGGACTATATTAATTACAATAATCCATGTTCTTTGATTTTGAATAGTTTAGTTTCTAAATTGAATCATGTTTCTCCAATTATATTTCCCAACTCAGATTCAAGGCCTCCAACCCAACCCAAATGTTGGAGATGGTGTGATGGGTTTGGGTTCCAGCAGAGGGAGGAGGGTGAGTGTGTGAGACGGGGATTTACAGTCTGGGGGAATGAGCAGGAAGAATGTTCCATAGAAACTAGAATTGCCTGTTCTGAATTTCTATTCTGTATTCACAGTGAGGACTTTTGTAAACTCCAGTGCACTGATTGTGGAAAGAGCTTTAACCAGTTCCACAACCTGTAAAAACATCGCACCATTCACAGCGGGGAGAAACCGGACACATGTTCTGTGTGTGAACGAGGCTTCAACTGATCGTCCAACCTGGAGAGACACAAGGACACCCGTAGGATGGAGAAACCGTGGAAATGTGGGGACTGTGGGAAGGGATTCAATTACCCGTCCCAGCTGGAAACTCATCGACGCAGACACACTGGGGAGAGGCCGTTCACCTGCTCCGTGTGTGGGAAGGGATTCACTCAGTCATCCCACCTGCAGGCGCACCAGCGAGTTCACACTGGGGAGAGGCCATTCACCTGCTCCATGTGTGGGATGAGATTCACTCTCTCGTCCAGCCTCATTGAACATCAACTTGTTCACACTGATAAGAGACCTCTTAAATATTTTGACTGTGACAAGAGTTTAAAAAGCAGAAATGAGCTGCTGAAACTCCAACGCACTCACACTGGGGAGAGGCCGTTCACCTGCAATGAGTGTGGGAAGGGATTCACTCAGGCATCCAACCTGCTGACACACCAGCGAGTTCACACTGGGGAGAGGCCGTTCACCTGCTCCGTGTGTGGGAAGGGATTCACTCAGTCATCCAGCCTTATTGAACATCAGCTTGTTCACACTGATAAGAGACTTTTCAAATGTTCTGACTGTGAGAAGAGCTTTAAAAGAAAAAGTGATCTGCTGAAACACCAACGCACTCACACTGGGGAGAGGCCGTTCACCTGCTCCGTGTGTGGGAAGGGATTCACTCAGTCATCCAGCCTCCTGATACACCAGCGAGTTCACACTGGGGAGAGGCCGTTCACCTGCTCCGTGTGTGGGAAGGGATTCACTCGATCATCCCACCGGTTGAGACACCAGCGAATTCACACTGGGGAGAGGCCGTTCACCTGCTCCGTGTGTGGGAAGGGATTCACTCATTCATCCAGCCTTCTGACACATCAACTTGTTCACACTGATAAAAGACCTTTTAAATGTTCTGACTGTGAGAAGAGCTTTAAAAGAAAAAAGGATCTACTGACACACCAACGTACTCACACTGGGGAGAGGCCGTTCACCTGCACTGAGTGTGGGAAGAGATTCAGTCAGTCATCCAACCTGCAAACACACCAACATATTCACAATGGGGAGAGGCTGTTCACCTGCTCCGTGTGTGGGAAGGGATTCACTCGTTCATCCTACCTCAGTGAACATCAACATGTTCACACTGATAAAAGACCCTTTCAATGTTCTGACTGTGAGAAGAGCTTTAAAAGAACAAGGGATGTACTGAGACATCAACGTATTCACACTGGGGAGAGGCCGTTCACCTGCTCCGTGTGTGGGAAGGGATTCACTCTGTCAACCAGCCTACTAATACACCAGCGAGTTCACATGTGACTGCATTGGTTGGATTCTGCTGTTATCACTGCTGTTAATCGCATTCAGGAGTAAACCGTGTTCATTCTGGCAGTTGGGGGCTGTTTCTGATGTTAATAATCCATTTCACTGGACTGCAGTATTAGAATTCTGTACAAATGTCAAATAAATCAGCTTTCTTTTAAACACAGTTTTTCTAGTCCTTGATAGCTCGATGATAAGACAAGGTGATTGAGGACTTATGATGAAGTGAGTGGAATCCATCTTTGAACTGAGTTCCTCCACCTTTTTAAAAGATGGATCTACAAGATGTCCAAGTCTGACAGGACAGAAAATTCTATTATATCACAGGGTCCACTTCAATCAGCCTGAGCAGATTTCCACTACCCTTGAGTGAAAAAGAGATTCCTGATTTCAATGCTAGACGCCCTAGCTCTAAATTTAAGCTTATGCCCTCTTGTTCCGAAGCATCACTTCCTCCCCTTTGTATTCCAGTCCTCGAGATAAAGGCCAACATTCCATTAGTCTGTGATTTTTTATCTGTGCCCGAGCTTTTAGTGATTTGTGTACATGGACACCCAAATCCCTTTGCTTCTGCACCGTTCCCAGTCTCTCACTTTAAGAAAATACTCCAATGTTTCCTTTTTGCATCCAAAGTGAATGATCTCACTCTTCCCCACATTGAACTCCATCTGCCACAGTTTGTCCATTCACTTAAACTGTCTCTTTGTAACTTCCTGCTCCCATCTACAGCACTTCCTGTGCCTCCTAACTTAGTGTCACCTGGAAACTTGGATCTACAACTCTCTATTCCTTCATCCAAGTTATTGATAAATATGGTGAAAAGCTGAGTACAGATCCCTGGGGATACGATTTTTAAAATTCGCCAATCAAAGAACATTCCCTTTATCCCTACTCTCTTCTCCGACCACCCAACCAATTCCAACCCAAGTCACAAAGCAACTTTCAATTTTGTGCACTTTTATTCATTCATCTCTTGTGCTGAACATTATCAAATGCTTTCTGGAAGTCCATATAGACAACATCCATATTCAATCCCCTGTCCACCTTGTTAGTGAGCTCAGAACGTTCAACTAGATTACTCAGACATGAGCTGCCCTTCACAATCCATCTTCACTCTCTTTGAACAGCTCATTTTGTTTCTGATGATAGATTTCAGTAATTTCCCAACAACTGACTTTAAACTGACAGGTCTATATTTTCTTGGTTTCTCCCTCCCTCCTTTCTTAAATAACGGAGTGACATTTTCAAATTTCATATCCAAAAGCACAATTCCTCAGTCTAGAGAGCTATGGGAAATTATGACTAATGCATCTGCAATTTCCCCACCCGTTTCCTTTAATACCGTGAGGTGGGAACCATCAGGTCCTGGAGATTTCATTCTTTTTTTCAAGTTATTTATTTATATGACTGTGTATAACAGGACTGAGTGTTTCAGCGCTGAGTGTGTGTATAACAGGACTGAATGGCCCAGCCCTGACTGTATAACAGGACTGATTGTCCCAGCACTGACTGTGTGTATAACAGGACTGAGTGTCCCAGCACTGACTGTGTGTATAACAGACATGAGTGTCCCAGCACTGACAATGTGTATAACAGAACTGAGTGTCCCAGCACTGACAATGTGTATAACAGGACAGAGTGTCCCAGCACTGACTGTGTGTATAACAAGACTGAGTGTTCCAGCACTGACTGTGCGTCGAGTGTATATGGGCTGTGCGCGGAGATAAATGGGTGGGGTAGAATCCATGATCGGGTGGAGTGACATGGGGTTGTCGGTGGAGATTAATTCGGTTGGAGGAGGTTACAGAGATAGGGAGGGGGCGAGGACCATGGAGGGATTTGAATACGAGGATGAGTGTCTTAAAATCGAGCCTTTGTCGGATCGGGAGCCAATGTAGTAACACACAAACAGAAACTTACGGTTCACTGCCCGGCAGACAAGTGGGGAAGAAACTGATGTCCGCGGAGGAACAGTCAGGTTCACAGCAGCAGTCAAGTTCGCAGACTTCGCCAGTCAGGTCACAGGTACAAATGGGAACTTTTGGAACAAGACACACACAGTGAGATCTTACAACAGAGCACGGACGGTCTCAAAGACCACCTCCCTCCCTTGTCTGAATCCACGATCGCCGTCTTCACCATCTCCCAAAATCAATCTGCAGACTTATCCTCCCACTGCTTTCTACTCACCGAATTACAGCTTCCAGATACCCAGCACAACCCACTTAATAAATAATAATAATTATGTGGAGAGAATAGAGAAGCTGCGATTACTCTCTTTGGAGCAGAGAAGGTTCAGGGGAGATTTACCAGAATGGTACCGGGGATGAGGGACTTCAGTTACCGGGAGAGACTGGAGAAGCTGGGATTGTTCTCCTTGGAGCAGAGACGGTTAAGGGGAGATTTAATAGAGGGGTTGAAAATGAGGAGGGGTTTTGATGGAGTCGATGGGGAGAAACTGTTGCCACAGGCGGGAGGGTCGGTAACCAGAGGACACAGATTGAAGGGAATTGGGAAAAGAGCCAGAGGGAGATGAGGAGAATGTGTTTAGGCAGCGAGTTGTTCTGATCTGGAATTCACTGCCTGAAAGGGCGGTGGGAGCAGGTTCAATAATAACTTTCAAAAGGGAATCGGGTCAATCCTTGAAGGGCGGAAATTTGCGGGACTGTGGGGAAAGAGCAGGGGGGAGTGGGACTAATGGGATCGCTCTTTCACAGGGCCGGCACAGGCGCGATGGGCCGAGCGGCCTCTTTCAAAGAGCCAGGAGAGGCGCGATGGGCCGAGCGGCCTCTTTCACAGAGCCGGCACAGGCGCGATGGGCCGAGCGGCCTCTTTCACAGAGCCGGCACAGGCGCGATGGGCCGAGCGGCCTCTCTCTGTGCTGTTTGATTCTCGCTCACTTTTGGGCTCCGACCCACGGCCCGTTTGACGGGGAGGCGGGAGAGTGACTCCCCCCCGAGCCCAGCTCGACACCGGCCGCTGACAGAGTGGAGATTCACGGGGCCCGCAGGAGGCCCCGAGTAACTTCCCCCGTCTCCCCACCCTCCCCACTCAGGCCACTCCCGGGTGCGGGCCCTCCCTCTGTCGGCCTCGCCCCCGCCCACAGCACCGCCCGCCCGCCGTCATCTTCCCGGCGCCGGCCTGTTGCTGAGGGAACGCGGCACAGGAACCGCGCGGCGCATGCGCGGCATCCCTCTGGCCCGAGCGGCACATACGCCTCGTGACTTCAGCGCGAAAACGTGTGTGACGCTTCAGAGTGTCACGTGGTGGAAGTTGTCAGCCCTGGAGACGGGGGGAGGAGAGAGCTGTCAATCAAAGTGACCGGATTCAGCACTCACTGCGGACAGGGTTTGGAGAATTTGTTCAAAATGCAAAACGTGCAAGAATGAAATAAAATTTGAAATGCAGCAAAAAAGGAAAAAAAACTGCAAATACAATAAGCTGAATTTAAAACAGAAATTTCTAAACTCACATAAGGCTGATGGTCTGGGTCCTCCCGGCACTATTAGTCTTCTCTACCTGGGGTATTGGATGAGCAGAATGCTTGAATGTAACTTTTTTAATGCAGATGGCGCTGGATGTATGGAATGGACCAGCGAGTGAGGCAGTGGGGCCTGATTGTATCAGCAAATTCCAGAGAGCTGAAAGTGGTACCTTGGGATACGACAGCCTCGAAATTTAAAATAATTTTTGGTGCATGTGCACTAGTTTTTTTGATTGCTGCACCTGGACACCTAAGCCTCTTTGCTCCTCGACAGTCCCCAATTTCTCACCATTAGGAAAATTCTCCTATTTCTCACCTGGTGCCAGCAACAGAATTACATAGAATGTGCAGAAGGTCCATGCCGGGGATTATGCTCCACTTGAGCCTCCTGTCACCCTTCTTCATTTAACCCTATCAGCATATCTTTCTATTCATTGCGATATGACAGCCTAGAAATTGGGATCTTCAATGTTATTTTTGGTACATGGTGCGCTCGCTTTCCACTCTTCACCATCCAATAATAACAGACCTTTATTGTTTGGTGTACCTGCACACCAAACCCCTTTGCTCCCCTACAGTCCCTATAGATACACGTTCTATTACTCCCCACATCTTTACTCTCTTCACTGTCCACTGACAACAGAGACGGTGAGACTGGAACTTTTTTTTGTATATCAAAATATAGTTTATTTCATAAAATGTATGGATGCACACAGTTCAATGTAACTATCACAGTTACAATTCAAAATAATCAATACAGATCGTGCACACTACGATTCCATTTTTACAATGCAACACACAGTATATATTTTCTAAGACATGATGTACAATACAAGGTGAAATAGCCTTACTCAGTGGCCTTTCCCCATAGAGCCTTTGCCTAGGCCGCACCTCGCTTCAGTGTGTCCCACTGCTGTCGGGGGTGCACCCCTCTTCTACTCCATTGTATAGGGATCCTGTCTAGATGGAGGGGGGTGATCACCTTTTGCCCGAATACATGGATCCATTCGCCCACATTCATGTTCGTGTTTGGCAAACACTGTCTGATGTCTTTCACAAACCTGTAGAAGCTTGGGGTCAGAGACGTAGGGGGTAATTTCACCTTCACTGCTTGGACGGCAAACTGACGGAGCAGAAATTAAAATCGGGCCGGTTCTTTCAGCGGGGGGACGGGGGGGGGGGGGTGATCCGCTCCACCAGTTCAGCCCCCAGCGATGGTGAAAATTTCCCTCCACGTGTTGTGAACCGGTGCAGTTTGAGACAATGGACCAACTTGTGGGCTTCGAAGATTGATATTAGGGCGGAGGTCAGGAAAAGTGTGGCCGATTTTAACTATCCCCGCCTGGCGGAAATGGGGTGGTAGAGGCGAGTAAATGTTGTCAGGTCACTTACCGCCCCTTTAACGTTGGAGTTCCTGCCTCCACCACCGTGGGTCGGGTCCTGAGAAGAACGGCCGGAGCAACACCCACCTGTTTCCGGGTCAGACCACGTGTAATATGTAAATCAGAGTATTATGACGTAAACGGGACAGTATTTAAATTTGGTGACGAATGGGAGGAGGAGCCGCCCTATCGATGGGCATTGAGTGATCCAGAACACTGAGAAGTTTATTGTTAACTTATATTTTTTGGAGTAAGGATGAGCCGGAGAGCTTTCCCTTCGCCTGCTGAGGCCGTGAGAAATCTCCCGGCCCCTGATCATCTCAGAAATGTATCAGGAGGTTTCCTTATTGATCTGTGTAACCAGGCCCAGCCTCATGTCCCATTAAACTCCCTGCAGTGAGTAAACATTGCTGCACAGCAGCTCAGAGAGGAAACGATCTTCGGAACTCCCCACTGGAGTTTGAAATTACATTAATATTTTACCAGCTAGTAACGGTCTGGGTGTTGGTCCATTATTATTCTGTTCTGGTCAAAACAAATGTCCCAATGAACAGGACGCTGTCTGACCCTGACAGCTCACCCTCAGTCCATCCCACCGGGCAGTGTGTGTGATGGGAAATAATCAGCAACCGAAAAGGAGCATTTTTGATTTTACACGTTTCAGGCTGAAACATTTAATATTGAAATCATGTTATTTCCAGATTATTAACAGCAAACCTTTTCACGTTAAAATCAACTTGTATCATTTCACAAACACCGCATTTGTCGTGTAAAATATAATTCCTGTCTGGCATTTCCAAATATTTTTAACATATTGGATTGGTATCAGTTAAGTTAGCGAACACATTGATCTCAATGGATAGTAAAATCAGGTGCGGTGAAGAACGGACGCCCGATCCGCTACCCCACGTCTTTTGCCACCGCCAAACCTGAATATCTACTCTCATTGACTTTTTATTTGATTTTGATTTTCGATGAAAATTCTCAGACGTTTCTATGATTTAACTAATGTAACAATTAGATTCAGTGGGTATTTCAGCCCGTTCTTCAGCTCTTCCCTAAATTTAGTCTGGGTCACAGCATAAATACACGTGTTGGTGCAAGAACTGAGAATTTGAAGCATTTGTCCGGCTGTCACAATGTCACTGGCCGTATAGTACTGGGCGTTTGCTGTATGCAGAGAGATAACATAAAAAACGAATGTGCTCCATAACAATATAAAACTGCCTGATATACTGAAGAGTAAAATGATGGATTTCCTTCGGTTCTCCATCTCTGGATCCTTATGATTCCCTCCATTGCTGCGGCCCCGGAGTCCCCTGCGGACTCTATTGGCCGCTAAAATGTGTCTGGCAGTGAGAACATTGAACAGCAAAATCAGAATGCATGGGAGACACGGCATTAACACAAGATTAAACAAGTCAAACGCTGCCCATGCGGGTGACGTGAAAAATGTAGGTTTGAAGACACAACCCCGGGGTACATTGTCCATTATATATTCCGGATCAATTACAAAGTACCAGGGAATGTTCAGTAAACAGCTCTGCGCACTCACCACCCCGATAACAACAGCCGCCGTTTTCTCGGTGCGATATTTTATTTTCAGCTTCTGACAACAAATGGCCACAAATCGATCACAGGTGAAAGCGACTGTGAACCAGACAGAGGCATCTGTGACTGCTAATCTCAGTATTTCAATGAGACGACACACGGGGGTAATGTTCAAGAATGAAACTGGAAAATAAATAACAACAATGCGCCACATTATGACATCAGTGATAACGACCAGGAGATCGGCCGCCGCCATTCCCACCAGGTAGCGAGTGATACATTTGGAGAGTCCGCACTTTCCTCGGGACAGGATCACAATCGCCACCAAGTTAACTGTAATAAAGGGAAAGGAAGCAGAGAAATTACTGACCAGCCTGGAGACAAAGCAGCTTTTTGACAGGATCTGGGGGGACATTTCCAGCTTTGTCGCTGCATCAAACGCTGGAATCTGATTCACTGACCTGGGCCGCGCTTTCGGGCAGAAAAACGTATTTAAAGACAATTATCAAGAATGACTTGGCAAATTGACACAGAAAGTGAATAAATTGAGCACCGGATCCACTGAAAGGCCCGAGAGAGGGGGCAGTGCCAGTAGGGAAGGGAGAAGGGGTTTTACGGACCGGGAATCCAACTGGTTAAATCCGGATTTTGGGCTCAAGGTGGACGGGAACGTGAGCGAGCTGGGGGGTGGGGGACAGCGGGAGGTGCTGATGGTTTGTTGCTCTGGGTTAAGAGAGCCGACTGGGGCCGGCCCAAAACGGGAAAGATGGAGATCCGCGGTGGTGTGTTTGAGGCTTCGGATCGGATTGGAAGAGGCAGCTGGAGGCCGAGCGAGTGAGTGAGATTGGGAGTGAGACAAGGAAAAGGACATGCAGGAGCTGGAGTGGAGCCAGGAGCAGATGGTTTTGGAAAGTGTATAAACAGAAGCAACGGATGAGGAGACGGAGGATTCAATGCATTGGGAGGAGAGGCTGGGATTCACATGGAGAGACTGCAGCAGAGTGTTCGAAGAAATCTAATCGATTGGTCCGAGTAATACAACACAATTAATGAATTCAACCCGTAATTTCTGTGGTGATTGGTGTCAGGGAGCAGCTTGTTAGTTACAGTCCCCCTACCATAACGACCCTCGCTCACTTTCCCGTCCATCTGCATCCCAATGCCTTTTTCCTGCATCATCCCCATATCCCGTGATGCCTTTAATATCCAGAAATCAATCGATCTCTGCTTTGAATGTACTCAATGACTGAACCTCCACAGCCCTCTGGGGCAGAGAATTCCAAAGATTCACCACTCTTTGAATGAAGAAACTTCTCCTTATCTCGATTTCAAATGACCTACCCCTTATTCTGAGACTGTGATCCTGCCTCTAGACTCCCCAACCAGGGGAAACATCCTCCTTGCATCTACCCTGTCGAGCCCTGTAATTAAAATGCATTAATTAAATTAGCCTCGTTCTTTATTGAATTAAGCTGACACATAGCTTCTAGAATGTAATATCCTAACAATCCAATTAATTCAATGAATCACTGATCCCTTTTCTTTAAATACATCTCAATTATGTTTCTGTATTCAGCCGGTAAACAAGTAAAAGGAACATTCACATAAACAGACTGAGGATCTGATAGTGATAAACACACCCGGAGAGAGTACAATAAAACTCTCACAATCTGACAACATCCTAATAACGCCTTCAGGTCACATTTACTCTTCATAATTGTATTCCAAGTTTCAGCAATTCATCCCGCTTTCTCCCTCCATCTCTCTTTCTCTCCTTCTCTCTCATTCTGCTTATGTGTCTCTCTATCTCTCTCTCCCCCATTCTCTCTCTCTCTCTCTGTCTTTCTCTTTCTCTCGTTCCTTCTGCTCCTCTCTCGCGTTTTTCTTCTCAGTTGCGTTCTCTATCGTTCCTCTCTATCTCTCCACACTCTCTCTGCACTCTTTTTCAATGCCCCTTTTCACATCCGAGTAAATCCTAACATCCTGCGCCTGTTTTCTCTTCACCAGCCCCGTGTTCCAAAGATCCTATTCTTAGTGTCAGTTTGTTGAATAGTGAAGCCTCTGTGAACAGTTTAATGTTTCTACAGATTTTCCAGGTCTCCAGCTGTTCGCCTACACTGTTCACTTCATATACAATTCATGGAATAAACAGAATCGAATGCCTCTTCCAGACACACCTCACAATGATTGAAATTCCTTCTCCTGTAATTACAAAGTACAGCGTTAGATGGCGGCATTGTTCAATTAACAAAACGCCAACATCTCCGCTGCTGATAAAAATCTACAGATAAATAGAAGGGCTCCTGATTCCAACAGAAAAAGTGCAAACTGATACAACATAAATACAAAACATTGCATTTTACAGTGAATTCATCCACAGTCAAGCAGAGAAGGAGAAATGAAAGAATCAGCAGCAAATTCTGTTCAGTAACCAGACTTCTGGAGCTGCGTCAGATACACACATAATGAAATATCTCATAACAGTGATAACCAATAAATACAATGAAATGCCACTTAAACTAAACCATGTGATTGAAGAGGGCGGACATTGCGCTGCCTCCTTGGAACACTGAGACCGTGAGCTGTCTCATTATCAATCACTGAAAACACATTAAAAGAAAAATTTTCCAGGACAGGTTATTTCAACAACATGAAAATGTTAACCAATCCTGATGGTCTGATACCAGCTCTTAGCCCAGACAAGTGATTCCAATACATTCAATACAGAGAATAATCCAGTAACAAAGCCAGGGTTGGATAAACAACGTTCACTACAGAAAAAATGCAATTGCTACAGGACCGACCATTTGGAATGATAGACCATTATTCCACGATAAATTCAGTGCACAGAATAATCCAGTAACAATGCCAGGGTTGGAGATGTAATGATCATAATAGATATAATGCAGCTCCTTCAAGACCGAACTTTTTGAATTTAAGTACATACCATTATTCAACATTATATTCAGTACAGAGAACAATCCAGTAACAGTGCCAGGGTTGGATATACAATGTTCATTGCAGATATAATGCAGCTCCTACAAGACTGAAAGAGCAGAGACTTTAAACATTCAATCATTCAACTGATATAAGAGGTGACTGCGCAAAACATGGTGGGAGAAAAAATAATTAGCCAAGTACAGCAGCACAGATAGCACCGATTTACAATATTCACAGATGAGATAACGGCTTACCTGGAACTCAAATGGCTGCAAGAACAGGATAGTAAATGCGTTCGATCTGAAACAGTACTGAATATCCCATTTCTGTGAGAAGCAGTGACTGCTGCTGATCTGTAAACCGGAGCTCCAGAAGGCACTCTGCGCTGATACATTGCAACGAGCTTAATTTATACAGGGGATAAATCTCCACTGACACGGTTATACCCCTGATCATTGCTATTAGTTACAGTCACCTGAACAAACACATTACATCAGCAGCTTTGTCTCCAATGTAAATAATGACGTGGATATATCACAAACATCTCAAAGTTCAGAACCTTGTCTTAATGAGACCTCTCTCAGGAATAAAGTTAAAAGCTTTGTTCAGAAAGGACTGGTCCAATAACAATCAGCGGCTTCATTTACAGTTTTCATATAATTGTATTGACCATGTTCACTCCTGCCGATTCATTTATACATTTACCGATTTCACCGCGTCTACACTGAATCCAGTGGCAAAAGCAGACCCGTTTCACTCTGTTCCTGCAGTTTCCCAGTTAAAATATGTATTTTGAGTCTCTGACACGGGGACAGTTGATGGTCATGCTTCGGACTGTGCGTGATATCAGGGGTCACTAAACGAGTTTCATTGCCATTCCTCTCTCCGTTATTTTCCTGCAGATATTTACCCGTTTATTTTACATTGGTTGAAGGCTGCAGTAAAATTGCTCCCGTGCAACCCCGAGCTGAGCTCATGACCCGATTTGACCTCCATCACAAAGGCCCCGTGCTTCCCTCACCCGCCTCCATTCCTTCCTCAGCATATTGCCATTAAAACCTTCATTAATGCCTCTGACCCTCCAGACTCCATTCCTCCAATGCACGCCTGTCCGGTCATTCAGCCTCCTCCTTCCAACCAGCACCAGGTCATGCTTGGCCTCACGGACCGTCACTAACTCCCAGTTCCCGATTGCATTACTTTTAACATTTTCAGCATAGGGGTTTAAATCCCTCCATGGACCACCCCTCCCCATCTCCGCCCTCTCCTCCACACCAACAGGAAACCCACCCGTGACTTCCTCATTCATCGATCATTGGCCTCTTTTGGTCGGATATCCCTCGCTTGGTTCCACTCACCTGTCTGATCATAGCCAGGAGAAGCTTCTCTTCCCACCCTATCGCCGTTATCTCTGATGTATCTAAAGGTTCAATCCTTTGCTCCCTCCTCTTCCTCATCTACATGATGCCCTTTGGTGACATTGTCCACAGACATGGACCAGCTTTCAGATTTACGCTGACAAAACCACCACCTCTCTTGACCCTTCCAATGTCTTTGTGTTGTCATAGCAACATTCTGTTTTAGAGGAGCCATAATTTATTCCAGTTAAAAATTGTGAAGTCAAGATCTTTGACCTCCCAATCTCCACATCCTCGCCACTAATTCCATCTCCAACCCTCTCTTTTTGATTGATGAGTCCCTCACCAATCACCCAATCCTTACTGACCTGCATTGGCTTCCAGTCTCCTAAGCCTGTAGTTTATTTTTATTGTTCCTTACACTTAAATCCACTAGGGCCTCACCCCTCCCTATCTCTGTAACCTCCTCCAGCCCCTGCAAAATACTCCATTCCCCCACCTCTGGCGCTTGTGCATCCACAGTCTATTTGCCCGACTTTTGACAGCCGTGCCTTCAGCCTTATCCACGCTGCAGAATGCCCTCCCTCTGCCCCTCCATCTCCCTCTACCCCTTTCAGGTATCAGACGTGGCTCAGTGGTAGCGATCTCACTTCTGCGTTCGAAAGTTGTGAGTTTTAGTCCCACTCCAGAGACTTGAACACATAATCCAAGCTGACACTGCTGTGCAGTACTGAGGCAGCATTGCACTGTCGGAGATATCGACTGACGTAAGACACGTTGAACGGAAGGCCTATCTGCCCTCTCAGGTAGATATAAAAGATCACACGGCAATATTCGAGAATAAACAGAGGAGTTCTCCCCAGTGACCTGGGCAATATTTATCCCTCAACTAACATAACTGAAACCGATTTTCTGGTCATTTATCTCATTGCAGTTTGTATGAGCTTGCTGTGTGCAAATTTGCTGGCGCGTTTCCCACATTACCACAATGACTACACTTCAAAGTGCATTTCATTGACTGTAAAGCATTTTGGGACGTCTGGGGGTCTTGATAGGCGCTGTATAAAGGCAAGTCCTTTCCTTCTTTCAGACCTCTCATGAAAGCCAGCTCTTGTGTCATGATTTTCTCATGGCGCCAAATATCTCCTTCTTCAGCTGGAGTTCCATATTTGTCTGATTATACCTCAGTAAATCGGATTGGTCTATTTATCTATGGGGGGTTAAATGCGCTGTTTAAATGCAAGTAGTTATTTCTATGAGCTGTAAATTTTCAGTGCATTTGCTTCTAACAGCCAATCGAAACCTTATAGTAGTGTCGTCACTGTTGCCCACGTGTTCCCCCACACAGAAGCCTGATACGAGCTCAGGCTCGTAATAAAACACTTGATTAAATATATGGTTACCTCGTGAAGGATTTTGGACTTTTCAATATGGATCTTTCACTTGCTAAAGGAGCAGAGTTTGGTTCAACACAGGATGGAACACAGAATTGCTAGACTTGACTGTTCAAGACTGCATTCTGGGAAGATTGAACAAGTTCAAAAGGTTTTATTATTGCTTCAGATTGTTTAGAAGTCTAACTGAGACGATGTACTTGCGTTGAGGTAAGCGACGAGGTTAAAGTTAAGACAGCTGCCGAGCTCAGAATTGAAAGTCTGTGGGAAACTGTCGTAAACTTCAGATGCTGCAGCAACAGTTTGTTTGAACCATGGGAAAGAGAGAGAGGGAAAGGAGAGAGAGTGAAAAGTTCCAGCAGCTTGTTTTTACCAGCGAGGATGGGAAAACATTTCTCCTCATTTCCCCTCCAGTTCTTTTGCCAATTATTTTGAATCTCTGTCCTTTGGTTATTGACCCACTTGCCGGTGGAAACAGTTTCTCCCTTTTTGGCTGCCCAAACCCCTCATTATTTTGAATACCTCTATTAGTTCTCCCCTCAAGCTTCTCTGCTCCAAGGAGAACAAACCCAGATTCTCCAATCTCTCCACATAACGGAAGTCCCTCTTCCCTGGCATCATCCTTATCAAGCTCCTCCGTACCCTCTCCAAGGCCTTTCCATCTTTCCTAAAGTGTACTGTCCAGAATTGTACACAACACTCAAGCTGAGGCCTAACCAGTTCAGCGTGACTTCCTTGTGTTTGTATTCAATGCCACTATTTAGAAAGCCAAGTGTCCCATTCACTTTCATAGCCGCCTGTTCAACTGGCCCTGTCGCCTTCAACGATTTGTAAATATGCACACCCAGGCCCCTCTGCTCTTGGATCTACTGAAAATAGTACCATTTATCAACTTGCCCTGTCACCTTCAAAGATTGGTGAATATACACCCCCAGGTCCCACTGCTCTTCCACCCCCTCAAAATAGTACCATTTAGATGCTACTGGCTCTACACGTGGTTCCTCCAAAAGTGCATGAATTCACTCTTATCCGCATTAAATTTCAACTGCCATGTCTCCGCCTATTTGGTCAGCCTGCCTATGTACTCCTGAAGTCTGCTACTATCCTGCTCACTGTTTATGTTTCGAATTTTGGCTACAATTGTGAAAAGATCCTCTTGGACTCGCCTCACCTTTCAACACAAGGACAGGCAAGACTTCCGTTACCTCGTGAAAAACCTAATGCTCGGCACAGGATAGCATTCAATGGAAGAGCGCACGCACCGTATCAATGGTTTCGAACCCAGGGCTGGATTGCGGGCCCAGTGAGAGATTATTCCACTTCGACAGATTGGGGAGGACCTGGTACAAGAGTTTAGACTACGCAGAGGTTGGAATAGGGTGGATTTTAGGCGGTTCTCCTTTTCCCAGTGAGTAGTGAGCCTCTGGAATGCGTTGCTGGCTGGTGCGGTCGATGCTGACTCTCTGCCTGCCTTCTCCAGGGAGCTGGACCGGTTTTTGGCTGGGGCAGAGGTCACAATATATAAAAGGTAAGAGGATTTACAGTTAGTGTCCGTACGATCCATGTGATCTCCAGGACTGGTTTCGATCACCTGAGGAGGTCGGGGAGGAATTTTCCAGTGTATTCTATCCCTTAAAGGCCCTGGATTTTTCTCAGGATCTTTGCCTCTCCCAGGAGATTACACGGCTGCGGGCGGGTGAGGGGGAGTAAGTGTCAGTAATGATGCTCCAGCAATCCCGAGTGAGGGGCAGGCCTGATGGACCAGCTGGTCTTTTACTGCCCGTCATTTCCGTATGTTCGTCCACATCCCCAGCTCGTCATGGTGTTTTCAACGAAACGATCTTCACACAAACCCACACCTGGGGCATGTGCTGCGTCTGTCTTTAGTGAAACGAGACTCAATGTCTCTGCTCCTCACGTTATTCTCCTCTGAAGTTCAAGGGCTCGAAATATTCTTGCAGGCCTCTGCTACAATGTGCCTGAGAATTTCTAGTCCCGTCCAGCCGTCTGCTACGTGTCTAGGTGGCTGTTGTCCGCTGGGAGCACAAGAGGAGATGACTTTCAACCCAGTAAATCATTGGGTGGTCTTAAGACAGTGAACACTCAGTCCTTATACCCTTGGTTATAGTTCTATTGGATTCGGGGTTGTAGCTCAGTGGTATAGCGCCTGCTTTGCGTGTATATATTTCTGGGTTCAATATCTAACATCTCCAACATTTATTTTCACCAGAATGTCCCACAGAAAGATGAATCGTGCTTTCAGAGGGAAGCGAGTTCCAACTTCTGAGACAAACATTCAATTGTCCCGGAGCAGGACTTCATCTCACGGTCCCCTCAGCTGCTCAGCTCATAGCAGCCGCCGACTGACCGGAATTCAAAACTCGAACCATAAAGTGCTTGGAGAGAGAACCCGGGACCTCATACACGCGAAGCACGCGATCTATCACTGAGCTACATCACCAGATAGGGAAGACCTCTAACCAAATATAAAAGGACTCAGTGCCTCACTTTCCTAAGGCCATCCGAGGATTTACTGGGTTGAAAAGCATCTCCTTTTGTACTCCAAGCAGACAACTATACCGAGGTATGCGGACCTGATATACTCAGAGACTTAGAGTAATGAGAAAGGGGGCGTTGAGAAATAAGACTGGGAGAGGGGGAGAGCCTCCATGGGCTGTGCTGGAACCATCCTTCCGATTCCAGGGCGAAATTTTCGTACGTTATCAGTCACTTTGCTTCTGATTGGACGGGACGAGAAATGCTCAGGCACATTGTAGCAGAGGCCGGCAAGAATATTTCGAGTCCTTGAGCTTCAGAGGAGGGCAACTTAAGGCCTGGAGAGTATCGCGTCTCATTTCACTATAGACGGATGCAGGACTTGCCCCAGGTGTAGGTTTGTGTTTAAAGATCACTTCACTGAAAACACCTTGACGATCTGGGGTTATAGACCGGCATGACGGGCGGGAAAACAGTTGGTTCATCAATCCTGCCCCACATGCCTGGAGCATCGTGACCAGACATTTCCTCCCTACAAAACCCGCCCCACCCACCGGAAACATGTAATCTCCTGGGAGCGGTTACAAATCAGAAAAACAATCAAAAGCCGATAATGAGGGCGAATTCTGGGAAATTCCTCCCCGACTCCCTCAGGCGATCGAATCGAGTTCAGTGGATCACACTGACCATGTGCAGGTTAACTGTAAAACCACTCACCTTCTATATGATGCGATCTCTGCCCCAGTCAAGAAATGGCCCAGATCCCTCGAGAACGCGGAGGGAGTCAGCACCCACCACACCAGCCAGAATTGCATTCCAGAGACTCACTACTCTCTGGGAAAAGAAGAATCACCGAACATTAAGAATATTTTTACCTCTGTGTGGTCTGAACGCCTGTCAGCTGCTCCTCCCCAATCTGTGAAACTGGATGGTGGTGAACCTGTGGAATTCTCTACCACAGAAGGCTGTGGAGGCGAAGTCACTGAATATATTTAAGAAGCAGATCGAGAGATTTCGACACACACAAGGCATCAAGGGGTATGGGGAGAGCGCGGAAATATGGTATTGAGGTAGCGGATCAGCCATGATCCGATTGAATGGCGGAGCAGGCTCGAAGGGCCGAATGGCCGAATCGTGATCCTATTTTCGATGTTTTAATAACTCCGCACGCAATCCAGCCCCAGGACGGCAGCCATTTCAAAGGCGCGTGCGCGCTTCCATTGAATTTTATCCTGTGCAGAGCATTTGCCTTTTCTCGAGGTGAAGAAACCCTTTCCTGTCTTTGTGTGTGAAGGTGAGGTGAGGACAAGAGGGTCTTTTCAAAATTTCAAACATAAATAATTTGGAAATGCCGGGGATTGAACCCGGGACCTCATACATGCAAAGCATGCGCTCTACCACTGAGCTACATCCCCTCTGCAAAGTCTGCTCCACTTTAGAAATAAACAAGTGGGACTTCAGCTGCGTCTCTCCCGGACAACGAGATGCCCAGTCATCACACGTGCTCACAATGATGAACCTCCGTTTCAGTTCACGGGGTTTCTGCTCCTCTTTACTTTGAACTTTCCAAAAAAAAGTCAGCGGAAATAAAAAAATACAATTGCCAATAGTCAGTGACGAGGCTGACATCCAACCTCTGAATCATAAAGTGAGATGGATGAATGACACAGCGTCAAACAAGAGCTGGGACTGCTCGCTAGACATTGCACTGTCACATATTCCGGTCAGTCGGCGGCTGTTATGAGCTGAGCTGCTGAGGGGACCGTGAGATGAAGTCCTGCTCAGGGATAATTTAATGCTTGTGGAGCCTCAGAAGTTGGAACTCGCTGAGCTCAGAAAGCGCGATTCGCCTTTCCGTGCGTAATTCTGATGAAAAATATTTGTGGAGATGCTGGGGATTGAACCCAAGACCTCATACATGCGAAACATGCGCTCTACCACTGAGCTACATCCCCCGATGAAATAAATAGCTACCCAACGAAAGAAGAACGGATTATCCTCATTTTATGAGACCACCCATGGTGGGTCTGTCACGTGAAAGATTATTTCCAGTTTCAAAGATTGGGGAGGAGTGGGGAACAGGCGTTCAGACGACACAGAGGGAAGAATAGTCTGGATGTTAGGCGGTTCTTTATTTCCCAGAGTGTAGTGAGTCTCTGGAATGCATTGCCGGCTGGTCTGGTGGGTGCTGACACTTTGTATACTTGGCTTAAAATCATCGAGTTTTCTGTTCCAAGCAGACAATTAAAGATGAAGTTTGCGGACCTGATGCAACTGTGGGTGAACGGAAGGAACCAGGCCTCGGCACTTAGTCTAATGAGAAAGGGGGAGTTGAGAAGAAAGGCTGGGAAAGTGGGGAGAGACTCCTTGAACCGTGCTGTAACCATCCTTCCTATTTCAGGGCGCATTTTTCGAACGCTCCCGTTATCAGTCACTTTACTTACGGTTGGACGGGACTCGAAATCCTCAGGAACATTGTAGCAGAGGCCGGCAAGAATATTTCGAGTCCTCCTGCTTCAGAGAAGGGCAAGGTGAGGCACAGGCAGCATTGAGTCTCATTTCACTATAAAGGGCCAGGTGTGAGTTTGTGTTTAAATATCACTTCACAAAAACACCTTAACGAGCTGAGGTTACTGACGGACATGATGGTCAGGAAAAGACCAGCTGGTTCATCAATCCTGTCCCACATGCCCGGAGCATCGTGACTGGACACTTCCTACCGACACCACCCGCCCCACCCACCGGGAACATGTAATCTTCTGGGAGCGGTTACAAACCAGAAAAAAATACAGGGCCAATTGATGGAAAATTCCCACCCCGACATCTTCAGGCGATTGAAACCAGTCCAGGACATGACAGTGACCATGTGTCGGTTAACTGTAAAACCACTCACCTTCTATATGATGCGATCTCTGACCCAGTCAAGAACAGATCCAGATCCCTCCAGAAGGCAGAAAGAGAGTCAGCACCCACCACACCAACCGACAATGCATTCCAGAGACTCACTACTCTCTGGGAAATGAAGAACCGCCGAACATTCAGACTATTCTTCCCTCTGTGTCGTCTGAACGCCTGTTCCCTGCTCCGCCCCAATCTTTGAAACTGCAAATAATCTATCACGTGGCAGACCCACCTTGGACGGTCTCATCAAATGAGAACGATCAGTTCTTCTTTCCTTGGGTAGCGATTTATTTCATCTGGTGATGTAGCTCAGTGGTAGAGCGCATGCTTCGCGTGTATGAGGTCCTGGGTTCAATCTCCAGCGTTTCCAAAGTGATTTTTTCATCAGAATTACGCACGGAAAGGCGAATTTCCCTTTCTGAGCGCAGCGAGTTCCAACTTCTGAGGCTCCATAAACATTCAATTGTCCCGGAGCAGGACTTCATCTCACGGTCCCCTCAGCAGCTCAGCTCATCACAGCCGCCGACTGACCAGAATTCAAAATGTGAAGTGTTTGGGCATTGAACCTGAGACCTCATACACGCGAAGCATGCGGTCTATCACTGAGCTCCATCACCAGATAATAACGATCTCTAACCAAGTGTAAAAGGACTGAGTCTCCCACTTTCCAAAGGCCACCCGAGGATTTACTGTGCTGAAAAGCATTTCCTCTTTGAAGCATAGGAGATACCTGAGGTCTGCGGACCTGATACTCGTATTTTAATTCCAGATTTTATTCAATTAATTCAATTTTTAATTAATTGAAATTGAATTCCACAGCTGCCGTGGCGGGATTATTCGTCCAGGACTCTGGATTACTAGTCCAGTAAACTAACCACTATTCTACTGTACCCGCTGGGTAAACAGAAGAAACCAGGTCTCGTCACTCAGAGAAATGAGAAAGGGAGCGTTGCGAAGAAAGTCTGGGAGGGAGCTGAGTCTCCTCGGGCTGTGCCGACCAGCATTTCTGTTTCAGGTCGCTGTTCTTCCAAATGCTCGCTGTACATTGCACCGTCACACATTCCGATCAGTCGGCGGCTGCTGTGAACTGAGCTGCTGAGAAGACCGTGAGATGAAATCCTGCTCAGGGACAATTTGATGCTTGTGGATCCTCAGAGGTTGGAATTCGCGGCACATCGAAATCAAGATTCGCCTTTCTGTGGGTAATTCTGGTGAAAAAAAAGCTTTGGAGATGCTGGTGATTGAAACCAAAACCTCACACATGCAAAGCACGGGCTCTACCACTGAGCTTACATCCGCAGATAGGTGCAAATTCCAACGAAGAGCTGATCTCCTTCATTTTATGAGGCCACATAAGGATTTTTTTCGGGCTTGAATTCATCTGCTTTTCTGCTCCAACCAGACAATTAAACATGAAGTTTGCGGACCTGATATAATTGTTGGTAAACGGAAGAAACCAGGCCTCAGCACTCAGAGCAATGAGAATGGGGGCGTTGAGAAGAAAGGGTGGGAGAGGGGGAGAGCCTCCTTTGGATGTGCTGTCACCATCCTCCCGATTTCAGGGCACATATTTCGAACGCTCCCGTTTTCAGTCACTTTGCTTACGGTTGGACGGGACTAGAAATCCTCAGACACATTGGGGCAGAGGCCGGCAAGAATATTTCGAGTCCCTGAGCTTCAGAGGAGGGTAAGGTGAGACACAGACAGCATTGAGGATAATTTCACTATAGATGGATGCAGGACTTGCCCCAGGTGTGGTTTTGTGTTTAACGATCACTTCACTGAAAACACCTTGACGGTCTGGGGCTACAGACGGACATGATGGTCAGGAAAAGACCAGTTGGTTCATCAATCCTGCCCCACATGCCCGGAGCATCGTGACTGGACACTTCCTACCGACACCACCCGCCCCACCCACCGGAAACATGTAATCTCCTGGGAGCGGCGACAAACTAGAAACAAATCCAGCGCCAATAAGGAGGGGAAATTCTGGGAAATTCCTCCCCGAATCTCTCAGGCGATCGAATCGAGTTCAGTGGATCACACTGACCATGTGTAGGTTAACTGAAAAACCACTCACCTTCTATGTGATGCGATCTCTGCACCAGTCAAGAACTGGTCCAGATCCATCCAGAAGGCAAAGAGAGAGTCAACACCCACCACACCAGCCGGCAATGCATTCCAGAGACTCAGTGCTCTCTGGGAAAGGAAGAACCGCCTAACATCCAGACTATTCCTACCTCTGTGTAGTCTGAACGCCGGTCCGCTGCTCCTCCCCGATCTGTGAAACTGGAAATAATCTATTTCTTCACTCAGAGGGTGGTGAACCTGTGGAATTCTCCACCACAGAAGGCTGTGGAGGCCAAGTCACTGAATATATTTAAGAAAGAGAGATTTCTACACACAGAAGGCATCAAGGGGTCTGGGGACGGAGCGGGAATATGGTATTGAGATAGAAGATCAGCCATGATCAAAAATAATGGCGGAGCAGGCTCAAAGGGCCGAATGGTGATCCTATTTTCTCTGTTATTATTACTGGGCATGCTCTCCAGCCCCGGAATGGGAGACATTTCAAAGGCGCGTGCGTGTTTCCATTGAATTTTAACGTGTGCAGAGCGTTCGGTTTTTCTCGAGGTGAATAAACCCTTTCCTGTCCTTGTGTGTGAAGGTGAGGTGAGGACAAGAGGGTCTTTTCAAAATTCGAAACATAAAGCGTTTGGAGATGCCGGGGATTGCACACGGGACCTCATATATGCAAAGCATGCGCTCTTCCACTGAGCTACATCCCCACGCAAAAAAGCCCTCCACTTTAGAATAAAAAAGTGGGCTTTCCGCTCTGTCTCTCCCGGACAATGCGATGCCCAGTCGTTCCACTTGCTCACCATGTTCAACCTCTGCTTCAGTTCACGGGGTTTCTCCTCTTTACTTTGAACCTTCCAAAAAAAAAGTCAGTGGAATTTTAAAAAATACAATTCCCAATAGTCAGTGACGAGGCTGACATCCAACCTCTGAATCATAAAGTGAGATGGATGAATAACACAGTGTCAAACAAGAGCTGGGACTGCTCGCTCGACATTGCACCGTCACACATTCCGGTCAGTCGGCGGCTGCCATGAGCTGAGCTGCTGAGGGGACCGTGAGATGAAGTACTGCGACGGGACAATTGTGGAGCCTTTGAAGTTGGAACTTGCTGCGCTCAGAAAGCGCGATTCGCCTTTCCATGCGGAATTCTGATGAAAAAAGATTTTTTGGAGATGCTGGGGATTGAACCCAGGACCTCATACATGCGAAGCATGCGCTCTACCACTGAGCTACATCGCCATATGCAATAAATAGCTAACCAAGGAAAGAAGAACTGACCGTTCTCATTTTCTGAGCCCGTCCAAGGTGGATCTGCCACGTGATAGATTATTTGCAGTTTCAAAGATTGGGGCGGAGCACGGGACAGGCGTTTAGACGACACAGAGGTAAGAATAGGCTGGATGTTAGTCGGATCTTCATTTCCCAGAGAGTAGTGAGTCTCTGGAATGTATCAGCTCTTCTTTCCCTGGTTAGACTGGTTTCTTGTGTGGGGATGTAGCTCAGTGGTAGAGCGCATGCTTCGCATGTATGAGGTCCTGGGTTCAATCTCCAGCATCTCCAAAAATATTTTTCATCAGAATTACGCACGGAAAGGCGAATCGCGCTTTCTGAGCGCAGCGAGTTCCAACTTCTGAGGCTCCACAAGCATTAAATTATCCCGGACCAGGACTTCATCTCACGGTCCCCTCAGCAGCTCAGCTCATCGCAGCCGCCGACTGACTGGAATGTGTGACAGTGCAATGTCGAGCGAGCATTCCCAGCTCTTGTTTGACGCTGTGTCATTCATCCATCTCACTTTATGATTCAGAATTTGGATGTGAACCTCGTCACTGAGTAGTGGCAATTATATATATTTTTTATTTCCGCTGACATTGTTTTTGGAAAGTTCAAAGTAAAGAGGAGCAGAAACCCCGTGAACTGAAGCAGAGGTTGAACATTGTGAGCACGTGTGACGACTGGGCATCGCGTTGTCCGGGAGAGACAGAGCGGGAAGCCCACTTTTGTTATTCTAAATTTGCAGTAGTTGTGGTGAGGGGATGTAGCTCAGTGGAAGAGCGCATGCTTTGCATATATGAGGTCCCGGGTTCAATCCCCATCATCTCCAAATGCTTTATGTTTCGAATTTTGAAAAGACCCTCTTGTCCTCACCTCACCTTCACACACAAGGACAGGAAAGGGTTTCTTCACCTCGAGAAAAACCGAACGCTCTGCACACGATAACATTCAATGGAAGCACGCACGCGCCTTTGAAATGGCTCCCATCCCGGGGCTGGAGAGCGGGCCCAGTAACAATAACAGAGAAAATAGGATCACGAGTCTGCCATTGGGCCCTTCGAGCCTGCTCCGCCATTATATATGATCATGGCTGATCCTCGATCTCAATACCACATTTCCGCTCTCTCTCCATCCGCTTTGATGCCTTCTGTGTGCACAAATCTGTCTTTCTTAAATATATTCAGTGACTTGGCCTCCACAGCCTTCTGTGGTAGAGAATTCCAGAGGTTCACCTCTCTCTGAGTGAAGAAATAGATTATTCCCAGTTTCACAGATCGGGGAGGAGCAGCGGACAGGCGTTCAGACTACACAGAGGTAGGAATAGTCTGGATGTTCGGCGGTTCTTCTTTTCCCAGAGAGTACTGAGTCTCTGGAATGCAGTGCCGGCTGGTGTGGTGGGTGTTGACTCTCTCTTTGCCTTCTGGATGGATCTTGACCAGTTCTTGACTGAGGCAGAGATCGCATCATAAAGAAGGTGAGTGGTTTTACAGTTAACCTGCACATGGTCAGTGTGATCCACTGAACTCGATTCGATCGCCGGAGGGATTCGGGGAGGAATTTCGCAGAATTTCCGCTCCTTATTGGCGCTGGATTTGTTTCTGGTTTGTCGCCGCTCCCAGGAGATTACATGTTTCCGGTGGGAGGGGCGGGCGGTGTCGGTAGGGAGTGTCTGGTCACGATGCTCCAGGCATGTGGGGCAGGATTGATGAACCAACTGGTCTTTTCCTGACCATCATGTCCGCCTGTAACCTCAGCTGGTCAAGGTGTTTTCAGTGAAGTGATCTTTAAACACAAAACCACACAAGGGGCAAGTCCTGCATCCGTCTATAGTGAAATTATACTCAATGCTGTCTGTGTCTCACCTTAGCCTCCTCTGAAGCTCGGGGACTCGAAATATTCTTGCCGGCCTCTGCCACAATGTGCCTGAAGATTTCTAGTCCCGTCCAACCGTAAGCAAAGTGACTGATAACGGGAGCGTTCGATAAATGTGCCCTGAAATCGGAAGGATGGTAACAGCACAGCCAAAGGAGGCTCTCCCCCTCTCCCAGCCTTTCTTCTCAATGCCCCCTTTCTCATTACTCTGAGTGCCGAGGCCTGGTTTCTTCCGTTCACCCACAATTATATCAGGTCCGCAAACTTCATGTTTAATTTTATGGTTGGAGCAGAAAAGGAGATGAATTGAAGCCCAAGAAAAACCTTATGTGACCTCATAAAATGAAGGAGATCAGCTCTTCGTTGGAATGTGCTCCTCTCTGGCGATGTAGCTCAGTGGTAGAGCGCGTGCTTTGCATGTATGAGGTCCTGGGTTCAATTCCCAGCATCTCCAAAGCTATTTTTTCACCAGAATTACCCACAGAAAGGCGAATCTTGATTTCGATGTGCCGCGAATTCCAACCTCTGAGGCTCCACAAGCATTAAATTGCCCCTGAGCAGGATTTCACCTCACGGTCTCCTCAGCAGCTCAGCTCAAAACAGCCACCGACTGATGGGAATGTGTGATGGTGCAATGTCCAGCGAGCAGTTCGAAGAACGGCGACCTGAAACAGAAATGATGGTCGGCACAGCCCGAGGAGACTCACGTCTCTCCCAGACTTTCTTCGCAACGCTCCCTTTCTCATTTCTCTGAGTGACGAGACCTGGTTTCTTCTGTTTACCCAGCGGGTACGGTAGAATAGTGGTTCGCTTACTGGACGAGCAATCTGGAGACCTAAACTAATAATGTGGCGTCATGAATTCGAATCCCGCCACAGCAGCTGGGGAATTTAACATCAATTAATTAAATAAAATCTGGAATTAAAATACTAGTATCAGGTCCGCATACCTCAAAGCAGCTGAAAAGAGGAAATGCTTTTCAGCACATTAAATCCTCGGGTTTCCTTAGGAAAGTGAGGCACTCAGTCCTTTCACACTTGGTTAGAGGTCGTTATTATCTGGTGATGGAGCTCAGTGAATGACCGCATGCTTCGCGTGTATGAGGTCTCAGGTTCTATGCCCAAACACTTTACCTTTTGAATTCTGGTCAGTCGGCGGCTGTTATGAGCTGAGCTGCTGAGGGGACCGTGAGATGAAGTCCTGCTTCGGGACAATTGAATGTTTGTCTCAGAAGTTGGAACTCGCTTCCCTCTGAAAGCACGATTCGTCTTTCTGTTGGACATTCTGGTGAAAATAAATGGTGGAGATGTTAGATATTGAACCCAGAAATTTATACACGCAAAGCAGGCGCTATACCACTGAGCTACAACCCCGAATCCAATAGACCTATAACCAAGGGTAGAAGAACTGGGTGTTCACTGTCTTAAGACCACCCAATGATTTACTGGGCTTAAAATCATCTCCTCTTGTGCTCCAAGCAGACAACAGCCACCTAGTCACGTAGCGGACGGTTGGACGGGACGAGAAATTCTCAGGCACATTGCAGCAGAGGCCTGAAAGAATATTTCGAGTCCTTGAGCTTCAGAGGAGAATAACGTGAGACGCACAGACATTGAGTCTCGTTTCACTAAAGACAGACGCAGGACATGCCGCAGGAGTGGGTTTGTGTGACGATCGCTTCATTGAAAATACCTTGACGAGCTGGGGACGCACACGAACAAACGGAAATGACGGGCAGTAAAAGACCAGCTGGTCCATCAAGCCTGCCCCTCACTCGGGATGGCTGGAGCATCATTACTGACACTTACTCCCCCTCCCCCCGCCCGCAGCCATGGAATCTCCCGGAAGAGGCAAAGATCCTGAGAAAAAATCCTGTGCCTTTAGGGGATAGAATACACTGGAAAATTCATCCCCGATCCCCTCAAGTGATCGAAATCAGTCCAGGAGATCATATGGATCAGAAGCACGTTAATTGTAAATCCTCTTACTTTTTATATGTTGCGACCTCTTCCCCAGCCAAAAACCGGTCCAGTTCCCTGGAGAAGGCAGACGGAGAGTCAGCACCCACTACATCAGCCAGCAACGCATTGCAGATGCTCACTACTCACTGGGAAAAGAAGAGCCGCCTCTCCACATTCTTCCTACCAAAATGCATCACTTTACACTTCTGTGATTCTATTTCATCTGCCATGTATTTCCCATTTCACCAGTCTGTCCATGTCCTCCTGAAGACTGTTACTATCCTCCACATTATTTACTACTTTTGCGAGTTTTGTTTCATCTGCAAACTTTGAAATGATACCCTCTATATCCAAGTCCAGGATATTAATATATATCATATCGAGCAGTGGTGCTAATAGTGACCCCTGGGGAACACCACTGTATACTTCTTTTCCAGTCTGAAAAAACACCATTCACCATTACTCTCTGCTTTCTGTCTCCTAGTCAATTTTGTATCCGCGCTGCCACTGTCCGTTTAATCCCATGGGTGACTACTGTTAGATCCGTGGGTTAAACTATCGCATCGTTAGATATTGGGCAGTGCAGAACACGAATATCCAGTTCAGATTATATGGGGAATTACTGTCACATCCCTGGGTTATACTGTGTTATTATTAGTTATGTGGCAGTCCAGAAACACGAATGTACAGTTCAGTTTAAAAAGGAAACTGTTGATGCATCCTTGCGTTACACTGTCATATCGTTAGAAAGTGGACAGTGCAGAATATGATTATCTAGTTCAGATTACACGGGGGAACTATAATTACATCCCTGGGTTACACGGTCGTGTTGTGAGATATTGGGTAGTGCAGAACCACGAATATTCAGGCCAGAATAGAGGGGGAGCTATTGTTACATTCGTGGATTGCATTATAGTATTGTGAGGTATTGGAGAGTGCAGAAACATGAATATCCTGTTCAGATTATAAAGAGATATTATTGTTACATTACTGGGCTACACTATCATGTTGTTAGGTATTCGGTAGTGCAGAAACATGAATGTCCAGCTCAGATTATAAGGAGGGAACTATTGTTACAGCCCTGGCTTACACTGTCATATTGTTAGATATTCGACAGTGCAGAAACATGAATATTCAGTTCCAATCATAAGGGGAACTATTGTTACATCCTTGAATTACACGATCATATTGTTAGACATTGGGCAGTGCAGGAACATGAATATCCAGTTTAGATTAGAAGGGGGAACTATTGTTACATCCCTGGGTTACACCGTCATATTGTTAGACACGGGGCAGCACACCGGCCTCCAGGATCATTCAAGCACGTCACAAATCACAATCTAGGAGAAACATGAAGCTTAGAGGATTACAGAACAGGGGCCCATCGTGTCAGTGCCAGCTCATGGTTAAAGCAATTCAAAATGTATGCAATGGCAAACTTTCTCCCAAGTGCCCTTTATCTTCATCAATTTCAAATATGTATTCAATTCTCTCTTAAATGATACAATGGTAAAAATTGCTATTGTACCTTTTCTGGTTATTCCATTCCCGATGGTAAAATATTCCATGCTCCAAAAAATCTCTGCGTGAAGAATTTAAAATTAAACTCTTTCATGATGAGCTGGAATTGTTGACCTCTTGTCACTGATACTAACAACCAGAGGATAAAGTAATTGTCTGTTACTCTATCACTGATCCTCACAACCAGAGGATACAGTAATTCTCTATTACTCTATCACTGATCCTCACGACCACACGATACAGTAATTCCCCATTACTCTATCATTGATCCTCACAACCAGAGGATACAGTAATTCTCTATTACTCTATCACTGATCCTCACAACCAGACCATACAGTAATTCGCTATTACTGTATCACTGATCCTCACAACCAGAGGATACAGTAATTCCCGATTACGTTATCACTGATCCTCACAACCAGAGGATACAGTAATTCTCTATTACTCTATCACTGATCCTCACAACCAGAGGATACAGTAATTCTCTATTACTCTATCACTGATCCTCACAACCAGAGGATACAGTAATTCTCTATTACTCTATCACTGCTCCTCACAACCAGACGATGCAGTAATTCTCTATTTCTCTATCACTGATCCTCACACCAGAGGATACAGTAATTCTCTATTACTCTATCACTGATCCTCACACCAGAGGATACAGTAAATCTCTATTGCTCTATCACTGATCCTCACACCAGAGGATACAGTAATTCCCTATTACTCTATCATTGATCCTCACAACCAGAGGATACAATAATTCCCTATTACTCTATCACTGATCCTCACAACCAGGCGATGCAGTAATTCTCTCTTACTCTATCAGTGATGCTCACAACCAGAGGATACAGTAATTCTCTATTACTCTATCGCTGATCCTCACAACCAGGCGATACAGTAATTCTCTGTTAATCTATCACTGATCCTCACACTAGAGGATACATAATTCTCTATTACTCTATCACTGATCCTCACAACCAGAGGATACAGTAATTCTCTATTACTCTATCACTGATCCTCACAACCAGAGGATACAGCAATTCTCTATTACTCTATCACTGATCCTCACAACCAGAGAATACAGTAATTCTCTGTTACTCTATCACTGATCCTCACACTAGAGGATACAGTAATTCTCTATTACTTTATCACTGATCCTCACAACCAGGCGATACAGTAATTCTCTATTACTCTATCACTGATCCTCACAACCAGAGGATACAATCATTCTCTATTACTCTATCAAACAACTTCATGATTCGAAATTTAAGTTTCCTCTCCTCCATTTCCATCGAAAAATTCCCGGAATTTCACGTCTTTCCTCATACAGCTTCCCTTCCCTGGCCTCATTCGAGGCAATGAACATTGTGCTTTCTATGCGTTGAGTGCAGTTTCTATAATGGCCGTCAAAACTGCAGACTGTACTCTGGATCTACGGGCTTTAAGCAAAGAGAGTCACTCATAAAGCTGCATCATATTAAGAGAGTAGGAATAAATGGGTCTTTTGAAACAGAGCGCAGGAATAAATGGGTCTTTTTCGGGGTGGCAGGCGGTGACTGGTGATGTGCCCCAGGGATCAGTGCTTAGGCCCCAACTATTCACAATATATATCAATGATTTGGATGAGGAAACCAAATATAATATTTCCAAGTTTTCTGACGACACAAAACTTGGTGGGATTGTGAGTTGTGAGGAGGATGCAAAGAGGCTTCAAGGCGAATTAGGCAAGTTGAATGAATGGGCAAATACATGGCAGATGCAATATAACGTGACGGAAGCAAAAACAGAAAGGCACAGTATTATGTTAATGATGATAAATTGGGAAATGTTGATGCACAAAGGGACATGGGTGTCCTTGTACAACAGTCACTGAAAGCAAACATGCAGGTACAGCAAGCAGTTCGGAAGGCGAATGGTATGTTGGCCTTCATTACAAGAGGATTTGAGTACAGGATCGAGGATGTCTTACAGCAGTTTTACCCGTCCTTGGTGAGACCACACCTGGAGTATACTGTGCAGTTTTGGTTTCCTTACCTAAGAAAGGATATACTTGCCATAGAGGGAGTGCAGAGAAGGTTCACCAGACTGGTTCCTGGGATGGCAGGACCGTCGCATGAGGAGAGATTGCGTGAACTAGGCCTGTATTCACGAGCGTTTCGAAGAATGAGAGGGGATCTCATTGAAAGGTATAAAGTTCTGATTGAATGCAGGGAGGATGTTTCCTCTGGCTGAGGGGTCACAGTCTCAGGATACGGGGTAGGACATTTAGGACTGAGATGAGGAGAAATTTATTCACTCAGAGGCTGGTGAACATGCAGAATTCTCTACCACAGAAGGCTGTGGAGGCCAAGTCACTGAATATATTAAAGAAGGAGCTCGATAGATTTCTAGACACAAAAGGCATCAAGGGGTATGGGGAGAGAGCGGGTATATGGTATTGAGAGAGAGGATCAGCCATGATCATATTGAATGGCGGAGCAGGCTCGAAGGGCCCAATGGCTTACTCCTGCTCCTGTTTTCTATGTTTATATGTTCCTATCAGCCCGAGCCAGAAGTAAACCAGGTTTTACCAAAGAGAGAAAAGACAAATAACTAATAAACCTTCACCCTGGTCACTGTAACTGGTCTCATTATACATAGACGACTCCCTAAAGGCTGCCTCCGCAGTCCATTTGTCCCATTTTTGACAGCCCTGCCTTCAGCGATATCCATGCACTAGAATGCCCTCTATTGCAATGCGATGGTTGTAGATAAACCGAGTTGTGTTGTTCGAACAATACAGTGTCCACAAGTAATGGCCAATGTTAATTTATCTCAACAAGTCCGTCTATTATATAAATCTTTTTCTGGTACAAAAATATTAGCCCAGAAATTACATTTGTTCATTCAGTGGACAACTAATGAACACAGTCCAATGAAAGTTAACAACAACTCGCATTCACAGACCGCCTTTAATGTAATAAACATTCCCAGGGGGCTTCACGGAGGGGTGGGTAAAAACGGGCACTGAAGGAATAAGAAGATATCAGGAGGACTGGTGAAAAAACCCTGGTCAAAGAGTGGGTGTAAGGAGGGTGTAAAATGAAGAGAAGCAAATGGACAGACGGAGGGAATAAGGTTGGTTTTTGAAAGTAGAATTTAGTTGTCTGAAGGAATGGCCGCCAATGGTGAAATGAAGAGAGTGGAGGATGGTAAAATATAACAATAACTACTTGTATTTATACAGCGGATTTAACATAGATTAATATCCTAAGGCGATTTACTGAAGTATAATCGGACAAAAATGGACCCCCGGCCAAAGAAGGAGATATTAGGAGGGATAACAAAATCATGAAGCAAGGGATTAGTAATGTTGGTTAAGGGATAAATATTATCCAGGAAAGCAGGATAACTCCCCTGTTCTTTTTCCAATACTTCTGTGGAATCTTTTACATCTACTTGAGAGGGCAGATAGGTTTTCCGTTTAACATGTCCTAAGAAAGTGAACACCTGCGACAGTCCAGTGCTCCCTCAGTGATGCACTGCAATGTCAGCTTGAATTATGTGTTCAAGTCTCTGTGACTGAACTCATAACCTTCTAACTCAGAAGCGAGACTGCTGCCAGTGAACCACGGCTGAAACCTGAAAGGTGGAGAGGGAGATAGAGTGGCATAGAGTGGGAATCCTGGAGCGTGGATATGGCTGAAGGCACGGCTGTCAAAAGTAGGGCAAATGGACTGAGGCTGCACAAGCGGCCACAGGTAGAGGAGCAGAGTCTTTGGCAGGGGCTGCGGGGCTGGATGAGGTTACAGAGATAGGGAGGGGTGAGGCCCCGGTGGATTTAAGTGTAAGAAAGAATAAAAATATACTACAGGCTTTGGAGACTGGAAGCCATTGAGAATTTGGATGATTAGTGATGGACTCTCCAATCAAAAAGAGAGGAGAATGGATGAAATCAGTCGAAATGATGTGGAGATTGTGGGGTCAAAGATCATGACTTCCCAATTTTTTACTGGCTGAATTCGTGGCTCATCTAAACAGAATGTCGCTCTGACAACACAAAGAAGTTGGAAGTCCAGCTGAAAACTGGTCCATGTCTGTGGACAATGTCACCAAAGGGCAGCATGTAGATGAGGAAGAGGAGGGAGCAAAGGATTGAACCTTTAGAGACATCAGATATAACGGTGATAGGGTGGGAAGAGAAGCTTCTCCTGGCTATGATCAGATAGGTGAGTGGAACCAAGCGAGGGTAGTCCCACCAAAAGAGGCCAACGATCGATGAATGAGGAGGTGACGGGTGGGTTTCCTGTAGGTGTTGAGGAGAGGGCGGAGATTGGGAGAGGTGGGCCATGGATGAAAATGTGAACTATTGGGCGATCAGGAACTAGGAGTCAGTGAGGGTCAGTGAGGCCGAGCAGGACCTGGTGCTGGTTGGAAGGTGGAGGGTGGCTGGCCGTCAGGAGTGAACTGGAGGAATGGGGTCTGGAGGGGACAGAGGCATTGATGAGGGTTTCAATGACAATTGGCTGAGGAATGAATGAAGGCGGGTGAGGGAAGCGGGGTTTATACCGGACCAATTTACTGGAGCCATCAACCAATGTAAAATAAACGGGTAAACATCTGCAGTAAAATAACGGAGAGAGGAATGGCAATAAAGCTCGTTCAGTGTCCAACCCCCAATATCACCCACTGTCATTTCTCGGCTACAATCCTCAACGTGCCCTTTAATTGTCCCTGTGCCAGACACTCAAAATTCATATTTTGACCGAGAATCTGCAGGAACAGTGAAACGGGTCTGTTTGTGCCCCTGGATTCAGTGTACATTCAGAGAAATCGGTAAAATTTATAGATGAATCGTCAGGAGTGAACATGATCAATACAATTATATGAAAACTGTAAATGTAGCCGCTCATTGTTGTTGGACCAGTCCTTTCTGAGCACAGCTTTAAACTTTATTCCTGAGAGAGGTCTCATTAAGATAATGTTCTGGACATTGAGATGTTTGCGATATATCCACGTCATTATTTACATTGGAGACAAAGCTGCTGATGCAATGTATTTGTTTCGGCGACTGTAAGTAATAGCAATGATCCAGGGTATAACCGTCTCAGTGGAGATTCATCCTCTGTATAAATCAGGGCTTGTTGCAATGTATCAGTTCAGAGTGCCTGCCGGAGCTGCGGTTTTCAGTTCAACAGAAGTCACTGCTTCTCACAGAAATGGGATATTCAGCAATTTTTCAGATTGAACGCATTTACTATCCTGTTCTTGCAGCCATTGGAGTTCCAGGTAAGCCGTTATCTCATCTGTGAATATTGTAAATCGGTGTTAACTGTGCTGCTGTACTTTGTTAATTATTTTTTCTCCCACCATATTTTACACAGCCAGCCGTTCTCTTATTTCAGTTGAATGATAGATTGTTTAAAGTCTCTGCTCTTTTGGTCTTGTCGGAGCTGCATTATATCTGTAATGAACATTGTATTTCCAACCCTGGCACTGTTACTGAACTCTTCTTTGTACTGAATATACTGTTGATTAATGGTATGTCCTTAACTTCAAAACGTTCAGTCTTGTAACAGCTGAATTATATTTGTTATGATCTTTACATATCCAACACAGGCATTGTTACTGGATTATTCTCTGCACTGAATTTATTGTGGAATAACGGTCCATCCTTCGGTCCTGTAGCAATTGCATTATTTCTGCCGTGAACATTGTTTATCCAATCCTGGCATTGTTACTGGATTATTCTCTGTACTGAATGTATTGGAATCAGGTGTGTGGGTTAAGAGCTGGTATCAGACCATCAGGAACTGGAACAGTTTCATGTTGTGAAATATATTTCCATAAATGTGTTTTCAGTGATTGATAATGAGACAGCTCAAGGTCTCAGTGTTACAAGGAGGCAGCGCAATGTCCTCCCTCCACAATAACATGGTTCAGTTTAACTGGGATTTCAATCTACTTATTGGTTCTCACTGTTATGAAATATTTCGTTATGTGTGTGTCTGTCGCAGCTCCAGAAGTCTGGCTGCTGAACTGAGTTTGCTGCTGATTCTTTCACATCTCATTCTCTGCTTCACTGTGGATGAATTCACTGTAAAATGCAATGTTTTGAAGTTATGTTGTATCAGTTTGAACTTTATCTGTTGGAATCAGGAGCCTTTCTATTTATCTGTAGATTATAAGTTGCAGCGGAGATGTTGGCGTTTTGTTAATTGAACAATGCCGCCATCTAACGCTGTACTTTATAATTACAGGAGAAGGAATTTCAATCATTGTGAGGTGTGTCTGGAACAGGCATTCGATTCTGTTTATTCCATACATTGTAGATGAAGTGAACAGTGTAGGTGAACAGGTGGCGACTTGGATGGTCTGAAGAAACATTCACAGAGACTTCACCATTTAACAAACTGACACTAAGAATAGGATCGTTGGAACACGGGGCTGGTGAAGAGAAAGCAGGCGCAGGATGTTAGGATTTACTCGGATGTGAAAAGCGGCATAGAGAGAGAGTAGAGAGAGTGCGGAGAGCTGGAGATGGGCGTTAGAGAACGCGAATGAGATGGAAAACGAAAGGGGGAGAGAAGGATCGAGAGGAATAGAGAGAGACAGAGAGAGACGCATGGAGAATGAGGGAGAGAGAGAGAGATACACACACACAGAATGGGACAGAGGGGGAGAGAGACAGAGCGACAGCGATGTGAATAATTCACCGGAATGAATTACTGAAACATCCAGTACAATTATGAAAATGAAATGTGAATTGAAGGTGTTATTATGATGTTGTCAGATTGTGAGAGTTTTATTGTACTCTCTCCGGGTGTGTTTATCACTATCAGGTCCTCAGTCTGTTTATGTGAATATTCCGTTCACTTGTTTACTGACTGAATAAATAAACAAAACTGAAATGTAT
This sequence comes from Heptranchias perlo, assembly GCF_035084215.1. Lineage (NCBI taxonomy): Eukaryota > Metazoa > Chordata > Chondrichthyes > Hexanchiformes > Hexanchidae > Heptranchias > Heptranchias perlo. Next base: position 138,348 of record NW_027139729.1, on the reverse strand, counting down.
TTTATGAATAAAATCAGTGATTTTTTGATAGCATTGAATTATTAGGATGCTGTATTCTAGAAGCCATGTGTCAGCTTCAAAGAACGAGGTTAATTTAATAATTGGATTTTAATTTAATTTTAATTGAATGTGCAAAGTGAATTTATTGGAAATATTATGCAACCAATAACCACAAAAAATAAAATTTGAATTCATTAATTGCCTTGTGTTACTGGGACGAGTAGATTAGATTTCCTCAAACTGCAGTCTCTCCCGGTGAATCCCAGCCTCTCCTCCCGCTTCATTGAATTCTCTGCATCTTATTCATTCTTTCATTTGATCCGCTTTTCCAAACCACGTGCTCCTGGATCCCCTCCAATTCTTCTGTCATTTTCCTTGTCTCCCTCCGAATCTCACTTACTGGCTCGGCCTCCAGCGGCCTCTTCCAATCCGATCCGAAGCCTCAAACTCACCGCCATGGATGTCAGTCTTCCCCGTCTTGTGCCAGCCCCTGTCGGCTCTCTTCACCCAGAGTAACAAACCAGCAGTACCTCCCCCTGTCCCATCACCTTCCAGGCTCTCAGTCACTTTCCCGTCCATCTGGAGCCCAAATTCGGAATTAATCTATTGGATTCACTGTCCGTAAAACCGCTTCTCCCTTGCCCACCGGCTCTGCGCCCTCTCTCGTCTCTTTGAGTGGATCCGGTGCTCACTTTATTCACTTTCTGTATCAATTTCCCAATTCATTGTTTATAATTGTGTTTAAAAACATTTCTCTGCCCGAAAGCGCTGCCCAGGTCAGTGAATCAGTTTCCACCGTTTGATGCAGCAACAAAGCTGGAAATTTCACCCCAGATCCTGTCAAACTGCTGCTTTGTCTCCAGGTCTGATCAGTAATTTCTCTGCTTCCGTTTCTCTCTCTTACAGTTAACTTGGTGGCGATTGTGATCCTGTCCCGAGGAAAGTGCGGCCTCTCCAAATGTATCACTCGCTACCTGGTGGGAATGGCGGCGGCCGATCTCCTGGTCATTATCACTGATGTGATATTGAGGGTGATTGGTAGGATTTATTTCCCAGTTTCATTCTTGACCATTACCCCCGTGTGTCGTCTCATTGTCACCATGACTTTTTCAGCCACAGCGGCCTCTGTCTGGTTCACAGTGGTTTTCACCTTTGATCGATTTGTGGCCATTTGTTGTCAGAAGCTGAAAAATAAATATTGCACCGAGAAAACGGCGGCTGTTGTTATCGGGGCGGTGAGTGCGCTGAGCTGTTTACTAAACATTCCCTGGAACTTTGTATTTGACCCGGAATATATAATGGACAATGTACCCCGGGGTTGTGTCTGGAAACCGACCTTTTTCACTTCACTCACATGGACAGCGTTTGACTTGTTTCATCTTGTGTTAATGCCTTGTCTCCCATTCATTCTGATTTTGCTGTTCAATGTTCTCACCGCCAGGCACATTTTAGCGGCCAGCAGAGTCCGCAGGGGACTCCGGGGCCGCAGCAATGGAGAGAATCACAAGGATCCAGAGATGGAGAACCGAAGGAAATCCATCATTTTACTCTTCAGTATATCAGGCAGTTTTATATTGTTATGGAGCACATTCGTTTTTTATGTTATCTCTCTGCATGCAGCAAACGCCCAGTACTATGCGGTCAGTGACATTGAGTCAGCCGGATTCATGCTTCAACTTCTCAGTTCCTGCACCAACACGTGTATTTATGCTGTGACCCAGACTAAATTCAGAGAGGAGCTGAAGAACGGGGTGAAATACCCACTGAATCTAATTGTTACATTAGTTAAATCATAGAAACGTCTCAAGACTTTTCATCCGAAATTACATAAAAAGTCAATGAGAGTGGATTTTCCGGTTTGGCGGTGGTGTAAGTCGGCGGTCGCTGATCGGCCGCCTGTTATTCACTACGCCTGATTTTATGATCCATTGACATCAATGAGTTCACTAAAGTAACTGATATCAATCCAATACTTCAACTAAATTTGGAAATAGCAGACAGGAATTATATTTTACCCAACAAATGCGGTGTTGTGAAATGATACAAGATGTGATTCTAACATGAAATGGTTCACTGTTATTAGTCTGGAAATAATACAATTTCAATATTAAATGTTTAATCCTGAAATGAATAAAAAATGAATTTCCCTTCACACACACTGCCCGGTGGGATGGACTGAGGGTGAGCTGTCAGTGTCAGACAGCGTCCTGTTCATTGGGACATTTGTTTTGACCAGAACAGAATAATAATGGACCAACACCCGGACCGTTACTAACTGGTAAAATATTAATGTAATTTCAAACTCCAGTGGGGAGTTCCGGAGATCGTTTCCTCTCTGAGCTGTTGTGCAGCAAAGTTTACTCACTGCAGGGAGTTTAATGGGACATGAGGCTGGGCCTGGTTACACAGATCTATGAGGAAACCTCCTGATACATTTCTGAGATGATCAGGGGGCGGGAGATTTCTCACGGCCTCAGCAGGCCAAGGGAAAGCTCTCCTGCTCCTCCTTAATCCAAAAAATATAAGTTAAAAATAAACTTCTCAGTGTTCTGGATCACTCAATGCCCATCGATAGGGCGGCTCCTCCTCCCATTCGTCACCAAATTTAAATACTGTCCCAGATACGTCACAATACTCTGATTTACATATTACACGTGGTCTGACCCGGAAACAGGTGGGTGTTGCTCCGGCCGCTCTTCTCAGGACCCGACCCACGATGGTGGAGGCAGGAACTCCAACGTTAAAGGGGCGGTAAGTGACCTGACACCATTTACTCGCCTCCACCACCCCATTTCCGCCAGGCGGGGATAGTTAAAATCGGCCACACTTTTCCTGACCTCCGCCCTAATATCAATCTTCGAAGCCCACAAGTTGGTCCATTGTCTCAAACTGCACCGGTTCACAACACGTGGAGGGAAATTTTCACCATCGCTGGGGGCTGAACTGGTGGAGCGGATCACCCCCCCCCCCTCCCCCCCCCGCTGAAAGAACCGGCCCGATTTTAATTTCTGCTCCGTCAGTTTACCGCCCAAGCAGTGAAGGTGAAATTACCCCCTACGTCTCTGACCCCAAGCTTCTACAGGTGTGTGAAAGACATCAGACAGTGTTTGCCAAACACTAACATGAATGTGGGCGAATTGATACATGTATTCGGGCAAAAGGTGATAACCCCCCTCCAGAGAGACAGGATCCCTATACAATGGAGTAGAAGAGGGGTGCACCCCCGACAGCAGTGGGACACACTGAAGCGAGGTGCGGCCCAGGCAAAGGCTCTATGGGGAAAGGCCACTGTGTAAGGCTATTTCACCTTGTATTGTACATCATGTCCGAGAAAATATATACTGTGTTAAATTGTAAAATGGAATCGTCGTGTGCACAATCTTTATTGATTATTTTGAATTGTAACTGTGATATTTACATTGAACTGTGTGCATCCATAAATTTTATGAAATAAACTATATTTTGAAATACAAAAAAAAGTTCCAGTCTCGCCGTCTCTGTTGTTATTGGACAGTGAAGAGAGTAAACACTGCCAGACTGTAAAGATGCGGGGAGTAATACAAAGAGCATCTATTGGGACTGTCGAGGAGCAAAGGGGCTTTGGTGTCAAGGTACACCAAACAATAAAAGTCCATTACTTTTACTGGCGAAGTTTGGAAATCTAGTGCACATGTATCAAAAACAACATTGAAGATCCCAATTTCGAGCCTGTCGTATCCCAAAGAATAGAAAGATATGCTGTTAGGGTTAGATGAAGAAGGGTGACAGGAGGCTCATGCAGAGCATAAACACCGGCCTTCTGTACATTCACTTGGCACCAAGTGAGAAATAGGAGAATTTTCTTAATGGTGAGAAACTAGGGACTGTAGAGGAGCAAAGGGGTTTAGGTGTCCAGGTACACCAATCACAAAAAGCGAGTGCACATGTACCAAAATAATTTTAAATTTCGAGGCTGTCGTATCCCAAGGTACCACTGTCAGGTACTTCGCCAATTCTCTGGAAATTGCTGATACAATCAGGCCCCACAGCCTCCCTCGCTGGTCCATTCCATACATCTGCATTAAAAAAAGTTACATTCAAGCATTCTGCTCATCCTATGCCCCAGGGAGAGACGGCTAATAGTGGCGGGAGGACCCAGACCATCAGCCTTATGTGAGTTTAGACATTTCTGTTTTAAATTCAGATTATTATATTTGCAGTTTTTTTTCCCTTTTTTTGGTACATTTCTAATTTTATTTCATTCTTGCACATTTTGCATTTTAAACAAATTCTCCAAACCCTGTGCGCAGTGAGTGCTGAATCCGGGCCCTTTGATTGACAGCTCTCTCCTCCCCCCGACTCCTGGGCTGACACCTTCCACCACGTGACACTCTGAAGCGTCACTCACCTTTGCGCGCTGACGTCACGAGGCGTATGCGCCGCTCGTGCCAGAGGGATGCCGCGCATGCGCCGCGCGGTTCCTGTGCCGCGTTCCCTCAGCAACAGGCCGGCGCCGGGAAGATGACGGCGGGCGGGCGGTGCTGTGGGCGGGGGCGAGGCCGACAGAGGGAGGGCCCGCACCCGGGAGTGGCCTGAGAGGGGAGGGTGGGGAGACGGGGGAAGTTACTCGGGGCCTCCTGAGTATCCACTCTGTCAGCGGCCGGTGTCGAGCTGGGCTCGGGGGGGAGTCACTCTCCCGCCTCCCCGTCAAACGGGCCGTGGGTCGGAGCCCAAAAGTGAGCGAGAATCAAACAGCACAGAGAGAGGCCGCTCGGCCCATCGCGCCTGTGCCGGCTCTGTGAAAGAGGCCGCTCGGCCCATCGCGCCCGTGCCGGCCCTGTGAAAGAGGCCGCTCGGCCCATCGCTCCTGTGCCGGCCCTGTGAAAGAGTCCGCTCGGCTCATCGCGCCTGTGCCGGCCCTGTGAAAGAGCGATCCCATTAGTCCCACTCCCCCCTGCTCTTTCCCCACAGTCCCGCAAATTTCCCCCCTTCAAGGATTGACCCGATTCCCTTTTGAAAGTTATTATTGAATCTGCTCCCACCGCCCTTTCAGGCAGTGAATTCCAGATCAGAACAACTCGCTGCCTAAAAACATTCTCCTCATCTTCCTCTGGCTCTTTTCCCAATTCCCTTCAATCTGTGTCCTCTGGTTCCCGACCCTCCCGCCAGTGGCAACAGTTTCTCCCCATCGACTCCATCAAAACCCCTCCTCATTTTCAACCTCTCTATTAAATCTCCCCTTAACCGTCTCTGCTCGAAGGAGGACAATCCCAGCTTCTCCAGTCTCTCCCGGGAACTGAAGTCCCTCATCCCCGGTACCTTTCTGGTAAATCTCCCCTGAACCTTCTCTGCTCCAAAGAGAGTAATCCCAGCTTCTCTATTCTCTCCTCATAATTATTATCATTTATTAAGTGGGTTGTGCTGGGTATCTGGAAGCTGTAATTCGGTGAGTAGAAAGCAGTGGGAGGATAATTCTGCAGATTGATTTTGGGAGATGATGAAGACGGTGATCGTGGATTCAGACAAGGGATGGAGATGGTCTTTGAGACCGTCCGTGCTCTGTTGTAAGATCTCACTGTGTGTCTTGTTTCAGCCGTTCCCATTTGTACCTGTGACCTGACTGGCGAAGTCTGCGAACTCGACTGCTGCTGTGAACCTGACTGTTCCTCCGCGGACATCAGTGTCTTCCCCACCTGTCTGCCGGGCAGTGAACCGTAAGTTTCTGTTTGTGTGTTACTACATTGGCTCCCGATCCGACAAAGGCTCGATTTTAAGACACTCATCCTCGTATTCAAATCCCTCCATGATCCTCGCCCCCTCCCTTTCTCTGAAACCTCCTCCATCCGAATTAATCTCCACCGACAACCCCATGTCACTCCAACCTATCATGGATTCTACCCCACCCATTTATCTCCGCCCACAGCCCATGTACACTCGACGCACAATCATTGCTGGGACACTCAGTTCTGTTATACACATTGTCAGTGCTGGGACACTCAGTCTTGTTATACACACAGTCAGTGCTGGGACAATCATTCCTGTTATACAGTCAGGGCTGGGCCATTCAGTCCTGTTATACACACACTCAGCGCTGAAACACTCAGTCCTGTTATACACAGTCATATAAATAAATAACTGGAAAAAAAGAATGAAATCTCCAGGACCTGATGGTTCCCACCTCACGGTATTAAAGGAAACGGGTGGGGAAATTGCAGATGCATTAGTCATAATTTCCCATAGCTCTCTAGACTGAGGAATTGTGCTTTTGGATATGAAATTTGAAAATGTCACTCCGTTATTTAAGAAAGGAGGGAGGGAGAAACCAAGAAAATATAGACCTGTCATTTTAAAGTCAGTTGTTGGGAAATTACTGAAATCTATCATCAGAAACAAAATGAGCTGTTCAAAGAGAGTGAAGATGGATTGTGAAGGGCAGCTCATGTCTGAGTAATCTAGTTGAACGTTTTGAGCTCTCTAACAAGGTGGACAGGGGATTGAATATGGATGTTGTCGACATGGACTTCCAGAAAGCATTTGATAAGGTTCAGCACAAGAGATGAATGAATAAAAGTGCACAAAATTGAAAGTTGCTTTGTGACTTGGGTTGGAATTGGTTGGGCGGTCGGAGAAGAGAGTAGGAATAAAGGGAATGTTCTTTGATTGGCGAATTTTAAAAATCGTATCCCCAGGGATCTGTACTCAGCTTTTCCCCATATTTATCAATAACTTGGATAAAGGAATAGAGAGTTGTAGATCCAAGTTTCCAGGTGACACTAAGTTAGGAGGCACAGGAAGTGCTGTAGATGGGAGCAGGAAGTTACAAAGAGACAGTTTAAGTGAATGGACAAACTGTGGCAGATGGAGTTCAATGTGGGGAAGAGTGAGATCATTCACTTTGGATGCAAAAAGGAAACATTGGAGTATTTTCTTAAAGTGAGAGACTGGGAACGGTGCAGGAGCAAAGGGATTTGGGTGTCCATGTACACAAATCACTAAAAGCTCGGGCACAGATAAAAATTCACAGACTAATGGAATGTTGGCCTTTATCTCGAGGACTGGAATACAAAGGGGAGGAAGTGATGCTTCGGAACAAGAGGGCATAAGCTTAAATTTAGAGCTAGGGCGTCTAGCATTGAAAACAGGAATCTCTTTTTCACTCAAGGGTAGTGGAAATCTGCTCAGGCTGATTGAAGTGGACCCTGTGATATAAAAGAATTTTCTGTCCTGTCAGACTTGGACATCTTGTAGATCCATCTTTTAAAAAGGTGGAGGAACTCAGTTCTAAGATGGATTCCACTCACTTCATCATAAGTCCTCAAACTGCTTATCTTATTGTAAACAATTTTACAACACCAAGTTATAGTCCAGCAATTTTATTTTAAATTCACAAGCTTTTGGAGGCTACCTCCTTCCTCGTTCACCTGAGGAAGGAGGTAGCCTCCGAAAGCTTGTGAATTTAAAATAAAATTGCTGGACTATAACTTGGTGTTGTAAAATTGTTTACAATTGTCAACCCCAGTCCATCACCGGCATCTCCACATCATGCTTGTCTTATCATAGAGCTATCAAGGACTAGAAAAACTGTGTTTAAAAGAAAGCTGATTTATTTGACACTTGTACAGAATTCTGATACTGCAGTCCAGTGAAATGGATTATTAACATCAGAAACAGCCCCCAACTGCCAGAATGAACACGGTTTACTCCTGAATGCGATTAACAGCAGTGATAACAGCAGAATCCAACCAATGCAGTCACATGTGAACTCGCTGGTGTATCAGTAGGCTGGTTGACAGAGTGAATCCCTTCCCACACACGGAGCAGGTGAACGGCCTCTCCCCAGTGTGAATACGTTGGTGTCTCAGTAGATCCCTCGTTCTTTTAAAGCTCTTCTCACAGTCAGAACATTGAAAGGGTCTCTTATCAGTGTGAACATGTTGATGTTCACTGAAGTAGGATGAACGAGTGAATCCCTTCCCACACACGGAGCAGGTGAACAGCCTCTCCCCATTGTGAATATATTGGTGTGTCAGCAGGTTGGATGACTGACTGAATCTCTTCCCACACTCAGTGCAGGTGAACGGCCTCTCCCCAGTGTGAGTACGTTGGTGTGTCAGTAGATCCTTTTTTCTTTTAAAGCTCTTCTCACAGTCAGAACATTTAAAAGGTCTTTTATCAGTGTGAACAAGTTGATGTGTCAGAAGGCTGGATGAATGAGTGAATCCCTTCCCACACACGGAGCAGGTGAACGGCCTCTCCCCAGTGTGAATTCGCTGGTGTCTCAACCGGTGGGATGATCGAGTGAATCCCTTCCCACACACGGAGCAGGTGAACGGCCTCTCCCCAGTGTGAACTCGCTGGTGTATCAGGAGGCTGGATGACTGAGTGAATCCCTTCCCACAAACGGAGCAGGTGAATGGCCTCTCCCCAGTGTGAGTGCGTTGGTGTGTCAGCAGATCACTTTTTCTTTTAAAGCTCTTCTCACAGACAGAACATTTGAAAAGTCTCTTATCAGTGTGAACAAGCTGATGTTCAATAAGGCTGGATGACTGAGTGAATCCCTTCCCACACACGGAGCAGGTGAACGGCCTCTCCCCAGTGTGAACTCGCTGGTGTGTCAGCAGGTTGGATGACTGAGTGAATCCCTTCCCACACTCAGTGCAGGTGAACGGCCTCTCCCCAGTGTGAGTGCGTTGGTGTGTCAGCAGCTCATTTCTGCTTTTAAAACTCTTGTCACAGTGAAAATATTTGATAGGTCTCTTATCAGTGTGAACAAGTTGATGTTCAATGAGGCTGGATGACTGAGTGAATCTCTTCCCACACATGGAGCAGGTGAATGGCCTCTCCCCAGTGTGAACTCGCTGGTGCGTCAGCAGGTGGGATGACTGAGTGAATCTCTTCCCACACATGGAGCAGGTGAACGGCCTCTCCCTAGTGTGAACTCGCTGGTGCGTCAGCAGGTGGGATGACTGAGTGAATCCCTTCCCACACACGGAGCAGGTGAACGGCCTCTCCCCAGTGTGTCTGCGTCGATGAGTTTCCAGCTGGGACGGGTAATTGAATCCCTTCCCACAGTCCCCACATTTCCACGGTATCTCCATCGTCCGGTTGTCATTGTGTCTCTCCAGGTTGGACGATCAGTTGAAGCCTCGTCCACACACAGAACACGTGTACGGTTTCTCCCCGCTGTGAATGGTGCGATGTTTTTTCAGGTTGTGGAACTGGTTAAAGCTCTTTCCACAATCAGTGCACTGGAGTTTACAGAAGTCCTCACAGTGAATACAGAATAGAAATTCAGAACAGGCAATTCCAGTTCCTATGGAACATTCTTCCTGCTCATTCCCCCAGACTGTAAATCCCCGTCTCACACACTCACCCTCCTCCCTCTGCTGAAACCCAAACCTATCGCACCATCGCCAACATTTCTGTTGGGTTGGAGGCCTTGAATCTGAGTTGTGAAATATAATTGGAGAAACATCATTCAATTTAGAAAGTAAACTATTCAAAATCAAACAACATGGATTACTGTAATTATTATAGTCCTTTCACGCCAAGTGGGAAACAGGTGATGTCTGGGCTGTGGCCGAGTGTTTGTGCCTGGTTACACAGCGTGTCCCTCTCTCTCCGCTTCAAATGCGCTTCTTTTGGCTCACGGCCTCATTCACACATCCAACTGACTGGAGCCCTTTAAAGCTCCTCTGAAGCCGTCGTTTGTTTATTACTTGACCCATTACCACCCTCCTTGCCTTGCACCATCATCCCTTTTTTAGCTTTATCACTCCTGCCCTCCACACGATCACAGACCTTCCCTATTGTTCTTTCCCTCACCGCCCCCTCTTTCCCTGCCTCTCTCCTTGCTTAAAAACTGTTAATTCTTACACTTCTTCAAGGTCTGACAAAACATTAACACTAATCTGAAACGTTAACTCTGTTTCATTCTCCACGGATGCTGCCCGACTTGCTGAGGATGTCCAGCATTTTCTCTTTATATTTCACATTTCCAGCATCCGCAGTATTTTGCTTTTGATTGGTGAAACCTCGCCCTTCGATACCCCATCACAGAAATATCGGCGTGAGTTATACAATGGCGGATAACCTTACCCAAAATGCCCCGCGCGGTAGAATACGGTCTATCTCAATTCGAAGGGGAGCAGCGCGCAGGAGCAAGAAGGTCCAATGACCGGAGCATGCGCGGTGCTGGTCCCGGACACTGAGCTGGGCCGAGCGGAGTCTGAGCAACTCTGAGTGCGGCTCAGACGCTGAATCACAGCCGGGGTGCCCGGCGGACGGGCGGGCGGGGAGCCCCTGGCAACATTAAAACCCTCACCCAGCGCCTCCCCCTTCATACCCGCCGCTTCCCGGTTTCTTCTCCCGTTTCCACCGAGTCCGACTCGCAACAAACTCCAGGAGCAACGCGCTCCCAGAATGCAGGCGGGCCTGGGGAGCATGCGCAGTCTGAACGGAAATATCAGCGCCTTGGAGATAGAGGGGTATCTGGGGCGCGGGGGATTGTGGTGCCTTCGGCCGCCATTAGTCGCCGGGCTTCGGTGAGTGTTTTTTTGCCCGTGTCGCGCACAGAACCGTGTCGAGAAATGCGGACTGAGGAGTTCAGAGCCGGTTTGCTGAACAGACACTGATCGTACAATGTAGAACAGTGTTTCTCAAACCTTTTTCCTCGTGACCCGATGGAAGAAAAGCACTTCCCTCAGGGACCCAAATCAATAATATCTTCTGACTGGAGTTTTCATCAAATCTCAATAAAGGTCAGGACATGCTCGCTCTTCTCTTCACTTCACTTCAAGTATTAACTAAAATTAGACATCGACGTTACTTGAAAAACATTTTAAATACAGTATAAATACAGTAAAAGATCAGGATCAGTTTTACTTAATTAATATGACAGGTGAGTCTGCCTGTTGTTCATGATCTCGTTCCAATCCGGATCAAGAGATGAAAGCGCTCCACGCATATCAGATGCGCTGTTGAGTCGGTTTCTTTCTCTTGTTTTTAACCTTCTCAAAGTTGAAAATCCCAGTTCGCACATGTCGGTTGTTGTGAACGGCAGCAACAACAGAACACTAATCTTACGTAATAGTGGATAATCTTTGAAAGCATTGATCCAAAAAGAAGACAAACTGAATGACTTGTGGCGTGTTTTCAGTGTGCTCACAGGTGAGTCGCACCAACTCGTTTTCTTGCTCAGGCATCAAGTTTAGCTTCAATATTGATTCAGGATTTTCGAAAGCAAAAGTATCTTTCACCCAACGCTTTTCCATCAAATTTTCAAAACCCTCTGCAGGGAAGTAGCGATCAAAATGGTCAGACAGAGCAGCGAGATGTAACTGTATGACACATTTCATTTCATTCCTTTTATCTTAATTGATGCTGTTCTCTCCACCCCAGAGGGCTGTGGATGTTCAGTCGTTTAGTGTATTCAAGATTGAGTTTGATAGATTTTTGGACAAGGCAATCAAGGGATATTGGGACAGGGCGGTAAAGTGGGGATGAGGTTGAAGATCAGCCATGATCTGTTGAATGGTGGAGTAGGCTCGAGGGGCCGAATGGCCTACACCTACTCATATTTCATGTGTTATTATCCTGAAAGAGGTGCGGTGCCCAGAGCTGAACACAGTACTCTAAATGAGGTCTAACCAGAGCTCTGTGTAACTGTGACATGACTTCCACTCCTTTTTATTTTATGTCCTTTGAGACAAAGATCAAAATTCTATTACCATATTAACTTATTTTTGCACCTTTTAGTGAATTCTGTACTTGGTCTCATAAATCCCTCTGCTCGTCCACAGTTCCTACTTTCTTGCCAATTAGAAATACTCTGATCTATCTTTTTATGGTCCAAAGTGGATGACCTCACACTTCCCCACGTTGAACTCCATCTGGCACAGTTTCACCCACTCACTGAATCTATCAATGTCCCTTTGCAACTTTCTGCTCACATCTATAATGCTTACTGTGCCTCACAACTTAGTGTCGTCAGCACATTTGGATATAAGGCTCGCTACATAAGAACGTAAGAAATAGGAGCAGGAGTAGGCCATAAGGTCCCACGAGCCCTCTCTGCCATTCAATCAGATCAGGGCTGATCTTGACCTCAACTCCACTCTCCCTCCCTATCCCCATATCTTTTGATTCCCGAGAGTCCAAAAATCTATCTATCTCAGCTTTGAATATACTCAACGACTGAGCATCCACAGCCCTCTGGGGTAGAGAATTCCAAAGATTCACAAATATTTGAGTGCAGAAATCTTTCCTCATGTCGGTCCAAAATGGCCGATCCCTTATCTTGAGACTATGAGCTCCAGTTCTTGACTCTCCGGTCAGGGGAATCAGCCTGTCAGCATCTACCCTGTCAAGCCGTCTAAGAATGCTATACATTTCAATGCGCTCACCTCTCATTCTTCTAAACTGCACCGAATATAGGCCAATTTTACACAATATTTCATCATACTACAATTGCAGCAAGAACTCCTTACTCTTATATTCCAACACCCTTGCAACAAAGGCTAACATATCATTTGCCTTCCTCATTCTCATGAGACCCTTTGTAGCTCACTATTTCCAGCATGTTTTTCCTCTATTCCGTCGAAGGGGAAAAGAAATGAACGTTGAAAACATTTTACTATAATTACTACCGTTAATGTTTTGGAAGCAATATCCAACGGAACTGCATCAAATTCGATTGCAAACTTCGAGTTTCTGAAGGAAATAAACTAATAAGAATAATTAATTGCGATGGCCGGGAATCGAACCCGGGTCAACTGCTTGGAAGGCAGCTATGCTCACCACTATACCACCATCGCTATACATTAGTGGTAATAAAAGAGTTCCCAAATATCAGAGCCTGAACAGAAACTGCAGACTGTTGGATTTTGTTCTTCATTTTTACTGGTTTCTGAAGAATCCTTTCTCGCTTTGTTGCAGTTCTCGTTTCTGCCCAGTTGATGTTGCGAACCCCCAATCAACGGAAATTACACAACAGCCAGTAATCCTTCACCTTATAACGGCCGCTTCACCCATTTGGTGTGTTTAAATAATTATATTAAATCATTACAGAGACCTGACCACCAGCTGGGCAAGAATGGCTGCTTAATATTCAAGGCTATAAGATCTTCAGAAAGGACAGAGAAGTCGGGAAAGGAGGGGGAGCAGCAATATTACTAAAGGACAATATTACAGCAGTTGAAAGATAGAATATCAGTGAGGGTGAGCGGGCAGTGAAAACACTCTGAGAGAGACCCATCACAATTGCCCCCACTGTACTACTCCAGATGGTAGAAGAAGGGCGAGTGCGGAAGGATTTCTTCATTCGTTGTGAAAGTGTTTGTGAGATTGTGGAAATGTCTGGAAGAGGAAAAACCGGCGGTAAAGCTCGGCCAAGGCCAAGTCTAGCTCATCCCGGGCCGGACTGTAATTCCCTGTGGGCCGTGTTCACAGGCTCCTGCGAAAGGGGAACTGCGCTGAACGTGTGGGTGCCGGAGCCCCGGTCTATCTGGCTGCTGTGCTCGAGTATCCGACGGCTGAAATCCTCGAGCTGGCCGGCAACGCGGCCCGGGACAACAGGAAGACCCGCATCATCCCCAGACACCTGCAGCTGGCCATCCTCAACGACGAGGAGTACAACAAGCTGCTGGGACGGGTGACTATCGCTCAGGGCGGGGTGCTGCCTAATATCCAGGCCGTGCTACTGCCGAAGAAAACCAGCAATGTGAGCACCAAGAGTAAGTAAAGCGGCCAAGATTTAATCTGATAACCCAAAGTACAGGACCAGCCTTATGGATATCTTTGAAGAAGGAACAGAACGTGTGGACAAGTTCAATGCAGTAGATGCAATATATTTGGATTTTCCGAAGGCCTTCGATAAGGTACCGCATTGCAGACTCATGGCTAAGTTCAGAGCACGTGGAGTCAGGGGACAGGTGGTCGAAAGGATAGCAAGTTGGCGACAAAACAGAAAACTATGAATAGAGGTTAAGGGTCGCTACTGAGACTGGCAAAAGGTGGGAAGTGATGTTCCAGTTGCTGGGACCACTGTTCTTCACAATTTACATTAACAATTTGGATTTGGGAATCGGAAGTAGAATTCCAAAATTTGTGGACGACAACAAATTGGGGGATGTAGTAAAGACAAAGGGAGAATGCATCAAAATGCAAGAGGACATTAATAAACTTACAGAATGAAGAATAAGGAGGTCACACACTGCTTGGATAATAAGAGTCTAAACGGGATAGAGGAGCAAAGGGATCTGGTGGTACAGATATACAAATTACAAGAAGTAGCGACGCAGGTCAATAAGTTCATAAAAAGGAAACTCAAACACCCGGATTCACTTCTTGAGAGATAGAATTGAGAAGTAAAGAAGTTATCTTAAACTTGTATGGAAACTTGGTTCGACCAAACTTGGAGTATTGTGCACAGTTCTGTTCTCCATATTTTAGAAAGGACGGAGAGGGATTGGAGAAGGTGCAAAAATGAATCTCATGATATGAGAAATGAGAGGATATTCTTATCAGGAAATACTGAACAGACTGGGGGTCTTTTCTCTGGGAAAGAGAAGGCTGAGGGGTGACCTGATTGAGGTCTTACGATAGGGTTTCATTGAGTAGACATAGAGAAAATGTTTCCACTTGTGCGGAGTCCAAAACTAGAGGTAATAAATATAAAATAGTCGCTAATAAATCCAATAGGGAATTCAGGAGAAACTGCTTTACCCAAAGAGTGGTTAGAATGTGGAAAACGCTACCACAAGGAGTAGTTCAGACAAATTGCACAGGTGCATTTAAGGGGAAGCTAGATTAACACATGAGGAAGGTAGGAATCGAGGGGTATTCTGATAGAGTTAGATGAAGTAGGGAGGGAGGAGGCTCGTGTGGAGCATAAACGCCGGCACAGACCAGTTGGGCCGAATGGCCTGTTTCGGTGCCTTAGCTTCGATGTAACTCGATGTAAAGGCTCTTTTCAGAGCCACCCTCCGTATGTGTGAAAGGGCTGGTTACTGTCTGAAGGGAGACGCTGATATCATGACACCAGTGTTGCTTTGAGCTGCTTTTGTCTCGTTGTGGACGAGATGGGGTATTAATGGGACTGGAGTCAGGGCACCGACCACAGTCCGGTACTTTAAACGGTGACTTATGGACCCCAGTCCAGACATCACCAGATTTCTTGTATTTATTTAAACTACTTGCCATGCTGGACTCGTAAAGCATCACCAGAACTGCTCGACTAACCTTTCTACATCTGTGGGATTCAGCGCTTCGCTCCGTTTCTGTTCTATTTTGTTGGATTATTTGCATAAAGCATCAAACACACTGGGGAATCACTGAAATGTAACTCTGTACAGAAACAAATAACAGTGAATTGCCTGGTGCCCAGGAGATCAGAAACATTACTCGCCTTTCCTGATAACAAGTAAACCGTGTTTACAGTCCACCGACCCGCTTTGGTTCCATATGGGGGATTAAACAGAGAAAGTGGGAGGGGAGGAGACAGTCAGAGTGACGGACAGAGCGGAGAGCGGCCTCTGATCTTCCAGCTCCACCTCCAGCTTTCTCCACCCGCCAATTTCAAACCGTTTATCGATAATAGAACCGAAAAACAGCGCTCTGCACAAACCCTTACAGACTCGGGATTCATATTCAAGGATTTCCACAAACCCGGAGCTTTTAAATAAGCCCCGTTACAATTAACAGTCAGTAATATTCCTGCCTAAATACAGTCCCTTCTCTAACAAGTCAACCCGCCTCCTTCCATTTCAGTCCCAGACCCGATTCTATCTCCCCACACATCCCCTCCCAGACGGGTTCAGCAGTTTACAAACACCTTATTCCAGCTGATTTAGAGGATCTCGTGTGATGGGGTTTGAGTTGTCACGCGGAGTTTCTTCGCCAGTGTTACCGTCTCAGAGAGACTCTTACCCTGAATCTGTGAAAAGAAAATAACCATGAACTGGGACTGGAGCCGAACACATCCCCAGTTACAGTGAGGCCCGGCCCGGACATCTAATTCTCTCTGTTTCATATCAGACTTTATCCCACCTTCATGCCCAGCACAAGAGCGAGAGAGACACACACACTGTCAGTCTTACACTTCCTATCAGTGTGTTGATATCACGCTCAATAGCAGTATCCACCTTAATATACAGCAACAGAGAGAGAGGGGGCGACAGACACGGTGAGAGAGAGCGGAGAGACACAGTGCCACAGTATCAGTTGCAGACTGACCTGTAAAGTTCAGTTTTATCCAGAAAAAAACGATTGGAGAGACAGAAGATGCAATCTCATCTCTCACTGATATTGTGCCACAGACAGAAACACTATTAATCCCACACTTAGGGCCAGTTCAGAGAGTGACAAAAACAACGGGCCACATTGAACCCTCTTTTGCCTGTTGCACTATATTCGGTTTTGCAGCTCAGGGCCGTTCACTATTACTCTCAGTGACCGAGAGTTTCACTCTGATTAAATTAATCTAGGACTGGTGCTGACTGATATTAATCCCACACGCTCCCAACAGACACACCGACTCACTCTTTCCTCCCATGTTTCTCCAGGATTGGATTGAGAAATCCTCCCTCCAGTTTCTTCCTCTTGCATCAGTTTTATCAGTAAAGAGTCCAAGAATGAACAGAACCCATTGGCTCATTTCACAGCTGCCCACTTTATCTCTGAAAGACTCTTTACCATTAAAAGATACCGAGAGAAACAGCAGGGATGGAAACATCTAGTTTAATAGTTAGAGATTGTAAAGTCAGTCTGGATTCCAGCGTTAGGCACTGGTGGAATCCCATCTGTTTCCCATTCTGGTGCCTGTTCCTGCACTGCCTGTGGACCCCATTCCCTCTGACCTTTCCCCCAGACCCACTTCCTTTGCTCAGACTCGGAAAAATTCCAATTGGGGAAAGTTTCCATCGATTTTTGTATTGGGAATTAAACCAGATATCTGCGCATGCGTGACTCAGCCCCGCCCCCAGCGCTGGTTGTTGGTGAGCAGAAGAGCGCATGCGCGCTCCCCTCCCCCAGCTCGGCCTGTGGGCGCCATTCCCTCAGTGAGCGGAAGAAGATGGTTTAAAACAGCCGGGAATGGAGAGATCACGGCCCCCGGGGGAAGGGAGCAAAGAGCAGCCTCGTTACAGCAGCTCATCGCTTCGGGACCGTGTCCGCAGATGGGCTCAGAGATCGGCATTGAGTCCGGGGGAAGGTCAGGGGGAGTCCGGGGGCTGTTTGTAAGAGGCGGAGTGGATCAGGAACTGGTCCCGGAACATGGAGTGAGCGGGGGAAGGGAGAGGTCATTCTCGGGCTGTGTGTGTACAGGGTGTGTCCAGGGTAAGGGAGACAGAATGGGAAGAACCTTCTATTTAAAATCATTGCTGCTTTCTCTCCCCAAACCAGGAGTGAATGGTCCTGGTTTAGTTCCAGTCTCACGCTGTTTATTGTTATTGGACAGTGAAGAGTGGAAACAGAGCTGGACAGTAAGGATGTGGGGAGTGATACAAAGAGCGTCTGTTGCAGGCATCAGGTGAGAAGTGTGAAGGACACATTTTAAACAGCCGCTGTTTGGTTTCATTTGAACGGTTAGTCTCATGGGAGAGGAGATTAGAATCCTGACCGGTACAAACGTCCCTGCCCCATCGGGTAGTCCCATTCATTTGTTAGTGGAGGGGTTGGGATGTGTCTGGATGTCAATACATTGTTGTAAAACAGCCCAACACACCTGGTGTGCAGAAGCTGAGTGCTGCAGTACTACAGTGGAGTCAGACACTGACACTGTTTGAATCGCTCATTTACATTTATGGATATTCAAAATAATTATTAACAGATATTAAACTGATCACTTCTGTATTTTCTTCCTCACCTGTTCTTGAGTTACCAGACATACGTTTCTTTCTACAGGCGAACCCTCGAAGGAGCCAGAATAAATGTGATATTTCCTCCACCCGAGGCACAAGGAACAGTGCAGTCAGCTCCTTCTCACACACAGTAAGTACATTATCACACACACAGAGCACAGTGACACAGACAGGTCATCTGTTCCTTAATCTCACACCGCAGAAGTACTCAGTCCCACAATGATCCCAAGTTTCAGAGACACATTTTCAATCCACAGTCAAACAGAACAGGTGAGGCAGACACTGTTCCATTTCCCCCTAACTCAGTCCCACTGACAGGGAGATACAAAAATCCCAGTCCAAAATCACACTCTTAGATTGAAAAGCACTGTGTCAATCTCACAATAGGGCAACATTAAACACCAGATAGAAATCACACATGGTACCCGATTGAAAGGTACAGGTTGAATCCCAATAACGTTCCTCGAGATTCCTATTGAATTCGAGCCCAGAACTCTCACACACATGTGAGTTTAATACATGCAGTATCCATTAAATTAGTGTACCATTCGAATACAAATTGCTAGTCCAAAACTCACGTACAGTATCAGATTGAGAAATGCTGTGACAGTGTTACCTGAGAAACAAATTAGATATCAGTTTATAATATACTCATAGTATGAGATTTAAAGATACTGTATCAATTCTATTAGTCCAGACTGAGATACACATTACACACGAGTCCAAAAATCTTATAAAATAAAATTTAAAGTTACAGAATCAATTCCTTTAGTGCAGACTGATCTACACATTACATACCAATTCACCAAATCATTTTGAAAGATTCATTATCATTCACAATAGTAATCACAGAAATACACATTTAATACTCGTCCAAAAAGCACACAAATTATCTGATTAAAACCTCCAGCATCAAATCCTAAAGTGTATCCATTTTTACCAATTAAATAATGAGAAGAACTACTGAAATATTAAGATATTAAAGCGACAGTATTGAATAACATAATATAATCTGAGAGAATAATTACATACAGATACAGAATGAATGTCACACTCAAATACAGGACAGAGACACACAGACACAGAATGAATCCCACACTCACCATACTGTACCAGAGACTGACAGATGGCAGAAGGAATCCCAAACTCACATACAGTACTCGAGGTTGCCAGACATAAATTCAGTCCCACACTCAAGTATGGTACGAGAGATGACAGATACAGAATGAATCACACACAGGCATACAGTACCAGAGACTGATAGATACAGAATGAATCCCACACTCACACACAGTACCAGAGACTGACTGACACAGAATGAATCCCACAGTCACAAACAGCACCAGA
Source organism: Heptranchias perlo (assembly GCF_035084215.1). Classification (NCBI taxonomy): domain Eukaryota; kingdom Metazoa; phylum Chordata; class Chondrichthyes; order Hexanchiformes; family Hexanchidae; genus Heptranchias; species Heptranchias perlo. The sequence continues at coordinate 119,164 of NW_027139729.1, read as the reverse complement.
GACTGAAAATACAGAATGAATCCCACACTCACACACAGTACCAGAGACTGACTGACACAGAATGAATCCCACAGTCACAAACAGCACCAGAGACTGACAAATACAGAATGAATCCCACACTCACACACAGTACCAGAGACTGACTGACACAGAATGAATCCCACAGTCACAAACAGCACCAGAGACTGACAAATACAGAATAAATCCCACACTCACACACAGTACCAGAGACGGACAGATACAGAATGAATCCTAAACTCACACACAGCACCAGAGACTGACAGATACAGAATGAATCCTACACTCACACACAGCACCAGAGACTGACAGATACAGAATGAATCCCACACTAACAAACATTATGAGAAACTGCATATATGGAAATAATTCAAAACCCACACACAGTACCAGAGTATGTATATACAGAATGAATCCCACAGTCAAATAGAGTACCAGAGAGTGACAGATACAGCATGAATCCCACACTCACATGCAGTACCAGATGCTGAGAGATGCAAAGTTAATCTCACAGTCACCTATATTAGTGCAGGCTGAGTTACAAATTACTTACCAGTGCAAAAATCTCACAGTCACAGACTGAAAGATACCGTATCAATTCCATCAATGCAGGCTTAGTTACACATTACATACCAGTCCAAAAATCTCATAGTGTCAGATTGAAAGATACAGTATCAATTCCATTCGTGCAGACTGAGCTACACATTCAAAACCATTACAAAAAAACTGACACAGATTCAGACTGAAATATACAGTATTCTATTCATGCAGACTGAGCTCCACATTATATACAAGTTCAAAAATGTCACCATATCAGTTTGGAGGATACACTAATTCACAATTGTGTTCCCATCGATACAGATTTAATAGAAGTCCAAAAAGTGCCCACATTATCTGAATATATCTGACAGCATTACATTTTAAAATATATCATTATCTACCAATTAAAGACTGGGAAATAATATTCATACATTAAGGTATTAAAGATACAGTTTTGAATGCCATACTGTAAATGGAGATACAAATTAGATACAGATAAAGAATGAATCTCACACTCCGATAGAGTGCCAGAGACTGATATATGGAATAAATCCCAAACTCATACAATGTACCAGAGACTGACAGATTCAAAATGAATCCCACATTCACACACTGTAGCACAGACTGACAGATACAGAATTGATATCACTCACATACAGCATCAGAAATTGATAGATACAGAATGAATGTCTCACCCACACACAATACTAGAGACTGACAGATACAGAATGAATCCCACACCCACACACAATACCAGAGACTGACAGATACAGAAGGAATCCCTCATCCACACACAATACCAGAGACTGACAGATACAGAATGATTCCCACACTCACATAGAGTACCAGGAACAGAATGAATTTCACTCACATACAGTAGCAGAAACTGACAGATACAGAATGAATATCACAGTCACATTACTGCAGACTGAGTTACACTTTACAGACCAGTCCAAAGATTTCCTGGTGCCAGATTGAAAGATACAGTATAAATTCCATTAGTGCAGACTGAGCTACATATTAGATATATTGGTAAATACTCAGTATTATACTGAAATAAATAGTATCAATACCATTGGTACAGACTGAGCTACACATTATATACCAGTCCAAAAACCTCATAAATGAGCAGACAGGAAGATACAGTTTCTATTCTATTAGTACCGCCTGAGCTGTACAATACATACAAGACTGAAAATCCCATACAACATTAGACTGAAAGATACAGTATCGATTTCATTAGTGCAGACTGAGCCACACATTATATAGCAGTCCAACAATCTCATATCCTATCAGACTCAAAGATACAACATCAATTCCATGAGCACAGACTGAGCTACATGTTACTCACCAGTCCTAAAATCTTAGAGAATCAGATTGAAAGATTCAGTATCACTTCCATTATTGAAGACTGAGCTACACATCACATTCCAGTCCAAAAATCTCATACAGTATCAGACTGATAGATAGAGTATCAATTCCTTTAGTTCAGGATGAGCTACATATTGCCTACTAGTCCAAAAATCTCACACAGTGTTCGACTCCGATACAGAATTAGTCCCATTATTGCAGACTGAACTACACATTACATACCAGTCCAGTAATTTCACCATGAACAGATTGAAAGGTACATTGTCATTCACAATAGAGTTTAGAGATTAATATGTAATACTACTCCAAAACTCACACACATTCTTTGATTAAAGAAAATCAAAAGAAATCCATATTTACAAATTAAATAATCAACAGAGAACTATATATAATTTAAAGTATTAAAGATACAGTTTCAAATAAGATACTGTAAACTGAAATAAGAATACAGAATGAATTCAGACTTGCACATTGTCTCAGAGACTGAATTACAGAATGAATCCCACACTGAGATAAAGTTGCAGAGAATGGCAGATACAGAATGAATCCCACATTCACATACAGCACCAGAGACTGACAGATACAGAATGAATCCATCACTTATATATAGTACCCCTGAGACTCACAGATGCAGAATATACACCAAGCTCACAGTCAGTACCAGAGACTGACAGATATAGAATGAATCCTACACTCACAGACAGTACCACGAACAGAATGAATCTCACTCACGCACAGTATCAGGGACTGACAGATATAGAATGAATCCTACACTCACACACCATACCAGGAACAGAATGAATCTCACTCATGCACAGTACCAGGGGCTGACAGATAAAGAATGAATCTCACACTCACAAACAGTACCAGAGACTGTCAGATACAGAATGAATCTCACACTCACAAACAGTACCAGAGACTGACAGATACAGAATGAATCTCACACTCACATACAGTACCAGAGACTGACAGATACAGAATGAAGCTCACACTCACATACAGTACCAGAGACTGACAGATACAGAATGAATCTCACACTCACAAACAGTACCAGAGACTGACAGATGCAGAATGAATCTCACAATCACATTACTGCAGACTGAGTTGCGCATTACATACCAGTCCAAAAATCTCATCGTGTCAGATTGAAAGATACAGTGTCAATTCCATTGGTGCAGACTGAGCTGCATATTCGATATATTGGTAATACTCATGTTATACTGAAATAAACATTATCAATACCATTGGTACAGACTGAGCTACACATTACATTCGAGTCCACAAACCCCATAAATGATCAGACTGGAAGGTATAGTTTAAATTCTATTCACACCACCTGAGCTAAAATTAAATAACAGCCCAACAATCTCATACAATATTAGACTGAAAGATACAGTATCGATTCCGTGAGTGCAGACAGGGCCACATATTATATAGCAGTCCAACAATGTCACAACATATCAGACTCAAAGATACAATTTCAATTCCATTAGCCTGGACTGAGCTATATGTTACTCACCAGTCCAAAAGTCTCTCACAGTGTTAGACTCCGACACAGAATTAATCACATTATTGCAGACTGAACTACACATTACATACTAGTCCAATAATTTCAACGTGAACAGATTGAAAGGTACATTATCATTCACAATAGATTTCAGAGATTAAGATGTAATACCACTCCAAAACTCACACACATTGTTTGATTAAAGAAAATCGAAAAGTGCATCCATATTATCAAATCAAATACTCGACAAAGAACTGTATATAATTTGGAGTGTTAAAGATACATTTTCAAGTACGATACTCTGAACTGAAATAAGAATATGGAATGAATTCAGACTTGCACATTGTCTCAGAGACTGAATTACATAATGAATCCCACACTGAGATAAAGCAGCAGAGAATGGCAGATACAGAATGAATCCCACTCACACTGACAGTACCATAGACTGACAGGTACATAGTTAATTCCACACTCACACACAGCACCAGAGACTGGCAGTGATGGAATTAACCTCACACTGACATAAAGCACCAGAGACTGTCAGATACAGAATAAACTCCACTCTCATATACAGTACCAGAGATAGACAGATACAGAATAAACCCCACTCTCATATACAGTACCAGAGATAGACAGATACAGAATAAACCCCACTCTCATATACAGTACCAGAGACAGACAGACAGGTACAGAATAAACACCACTCTCAAAAACGGTACCAGAGACAGACAGATACAGAATAAACCTCACTCTCATATACAGTACCAGAGACTGACAGATACAGAATAAACCCCACTCTCATATACAGTACCAGAGACTGACAGATACAGAATAAACCCCACTCTCATATACAGTACCAGAGACTGACCTCTACTGGACGTAAGCGAGAACTGTAAAAAAGCGGAACAAATTCACATTATCTGTCGTGGTTACAGAAACAGGACAGTGTGCAATGTGAGGAAAGTTTCTGTCTGTAACTTTTACTCTCGTATTTTTGCACATTTTGACGGTGAAACATGAAGACAATTGATTCATAATAAAGTTTTTCTTTCACTCATTCGATAGTTGTGAATTTGCCCCATTATATTTCACTGCACATTGCGCAGTGTTTGTCTCTGATTTCTCAGGATGATTTACATTGCTCCTCTACCCCATTTAGACTCTTATTTTCCATGCAGTATGTGGCCTCCTTATTCCCCGTAGCGAAATGCCCCACCTCACACCTTTCTATATTGAAATTCAATGGCCATTGACACGGCCGTTCTGCAAGTTTATTTTGTCCCAGTCTTCCTCAGTATTGACAATACCCCCGAACTCAATTACAAGAATTTAACACAGCATTAGAAGTGTTTGGTCAAACAAAATGTACTTGGAGCTCGTCTCCATTCCCAGTTTTTCTAAATCCCACCCGTGCAATATAATGTGAAGAATGAGTTTATCTTCTGTCCCTCTCTCATCTGTAAACTTCAATGACCCGGGGTTTGGGGACATCTACTGGCCGGAAGCAGAACTGCAACAGTTCGGAACAAATTGCTGAAACCGGACAATGTGCAGTGTGAGCGTGTTTGTGATTGGTGGCAGGTATTAAATCTGATTTTTTTATACCTGTCCATTAAACTTTAGTCTTTGTTACTGAACAGTAAACAGAGCCGGACAGAAAGGATGTGGGGAGTTATACAAAGAGCATCTATTGCAGGCATCAGGTGAGAAGTTTGAAGGACTCATTTTAAACAGCGGCTGTTTTGTTTCGGTTGAACTGTTCATTCCAAGGCAGAGGAAATTAGAAATCTGATGTGTGCAACGGTCCCGTCCCCATCGGTAGTCCCATTCATTGATCAGTGCAGCGGTTGGGTTGTGTCTGGATGTCACTAAATTGTTGTAAAACAGCCCAACACACCTGGTGTGCAGAAGCTGAGTGCTGCAGTACTGCAGTGGAGTCAGACACTGACACTGTTTGTATCGCTGGTTTTCATTTGTGGTTATTACAATGATTATTAACAGAGATTCAATTGATCAGTTTTGTATTTTCTACTTTACCTGTTCTTGAATTACAAGACATACTTTTTCTTCCTACAGTTAAATCCTTGAAGGACCCAGAATCAGTGTGATGTTTACTCCACCCGGGGCACAAAGAGCAGTCAGTGCAGCCAGCTCCTTCTCACACACAGTAGGTACCTTATCACTCACAGAGCACAGAGACACAGACAAGTCATCAGTCCCACAGTCTCAGACAGCAGAAATAGTCAGTCGCGTACTGATCCCAATCCAACAGTCAAAGAGAGCAGGAGAGAAAGACATAATTCCCATTTCACAATGACTCAGTATCGCTGACCGGCAGATAAATATTTCCCAGTCCAAAATCACACCCAGTATCAGATTGAAAGGCACGGTGTTAATCTCACATTCGTTCAGCCTTAGCTACAAATTAAATACCAGGTAGAACTGACACATGGTACTGATCGATAGATACAGAATGAATCACAATAGTGTACTCCAAGATTCAAATTAAATACCAGCCCACAACTCACACACATTATGAGTTTAAAGATGCCATATTCATGACAATAGTGTACACTGAGATATAAATTAGATACCAGTTCAGATGTTACCCATATTTGACTCACATATGTCCAAAAACCTCATAGTGTCAGAATGAAATGTACAGTTTCAATTCCTTTACTGCAGACTGAGGTACACATTAGATACCAGTCGAAAATTCTCATACAGTATCAGATTGAAAGACACAGTATCAATCCCATTATTTCAGACTGAGCTGCACATCACATACCAGTCCAAAAATCTCAGTGTCAGGTTGAAAGATACACTATCAATCCCATTACTGCAGTTTGAGCTACACATTATATACCAGTCCAAAATTCGCATAAGGTATCGTACTGGAAGATACAATATCAATTCCTTTACTGCAGACAGAGGTTCACATTAGATACCTGTCCAAAAATCACATACAGTATCATACTGAAATATATAGTATCGATTTGATTAGTACAGACTGACCGACACGTTACATACCAGTACAAAAATCTCACAAAGTGTCAGACTGGAAGATACAGTATCAATTCCATTAGTGCAGACTGAACTATACCTTACAAACCAGTCTAAATATATTGCGCAGTGTCAGACTGAAAGGTACAGTATGAATTCCATTAGTGCAGACTGAGCTACACATTATATACCGTCCAAAATTCACATACATCATCATACTGAAACAGACAGTGTGAATCCTATTAGTGTCGACTCAGCTACACATCAGAAACCAGTCCAAAAATCTCTCGCAGTGTCTGACTGAAAGTTAGAGTGTCAATTCCATTAGTACAGTCTGAACCACACATTACATACCAGTCGAAAAATCTCATAGTGTCAGACTGAAAGATACAATATCAATTCCATTAGCCCAGACTGAGCTACACAATAAATACCAGTCCAATAATTTCACAGTAAAAGATTGAAATGTACATTATCTTCACAGAGATTAAAATGTAATCCGACAACAAAACTCACACACGTTGTTTGATTAAAATAAAATCCGAAACTGTATCCATATTTACAAATTAATGCTAGATGAAAGATTTGCATACATTAATGACTTAAAGATACAGTTTGAAACACCATACTGTAACCTGAAATAAGAATACAGAACGAATCCAGACTTGCACTTTGCCCAGAGACTGAGTTACAGAATGAATCCAAACTGAGATAAAATACCAGAGACTGACAGTCAAAGAATGAATCCCACACTCACAGATAGCACCAGAGATTGACAGATACAGAACGAATCCCACACTCACAAACATTCCCAGAGATTGACAGTCACAGAATGAATCCCACACTCACATACAGTACCAGAGACTGAGAGATACAGAATGAATCCCACACTCACAGACTGTACTGGAGACTGACGGATACAGAATGAATATCACACTCACATACAGTACCAGAGATTGACAGATACAGAATGAATCCCACACTCACAGACTGTACTGGAGACTGACGGATACAGAATGAATATCACACTCACATACAGTAACAGAGACTGACAGACAGAGAATTAATCCCACACTCACATGCAGTCTGACATCTACTGGCCATAAGTGAGAACTGTAACAGAGTGGAACAAATTCACATTATCTGTCGTTGTTCCAGATTCAGGACAATGTGTAATGTGAGGAAATAGTTTCTCTCTGTAACTTCTACTCTCGTACTTTTTCATATTTTGTCCGTGAAAAATTAGACAATTGATTCATAATAAAGTTTTTGTTTTGCTCATTCGAAAGTTGCCCCATTATGTTTCACTCCACATTGCACAAGATTTCTGTCTGATTCTCAGGACTCGATTTATATTAATTCAAATAAACCGAACTGAAACACAAATAAAAACTGAGCGCAAATCTGCAAGTTTCAACGGCGACCGTCAAAAGTGAAAGGGATAAAATATAGAAAAAATTAAAACCGAAAATGCTGGAAAGACTCAGCAGGTCCGGCAGCATCTGTGGAGAAGGGAAGCTCGGGTTAACGGTTCAGGACTATGACCCTTCTATCGATCAGAAAGGTTAATCCGACATAATTGAAATAAGGAACGGGAATCAGCAGAGGGAAAGACTTCAGAAAATCAATTAATTTCACTGAATCCGGGCAATTGTGTTCCGTATCCACTGTACAGATCAGGGCACATAATAATACAAAGGATCAGAGTTAAATTCAACGTTATGGGAGAAATAAATGAATTTTAAAAGTATTTTTATGTAAATTTGACCCGTTTGTGTTTTGGAAACACTATCGCTCTGAACATCATCAAATTCGGTTCCAGTCTTGGTGTTTCTGAATTCAGCGAACTGGGATTCAAACCTGTTGGAATTAACTTTTGGAAGGCAGCTATACTCACCATTGTAGCGCCTTAGTTCACTCGGAGGGAGAAATAGAGTGTTTCTGTGGAGTTTCGGACTGAATTGCTCCCTTTTGGTTTCTGGCACTTTAATCATAGACAATAAATAGTTCCCAAACATCAGCCCCTGAACAGACACAACAAGCTGATGGAATTTCTCATTCTTTGATATTAAATAAGGTGATGGCAAAAGCGAATGGGAAGAGGTTAGGAAGAAGTCACAAAAACAATTAGGGAAGCAAACAGGAACTACGAAATCAAATTATCAAGGAATACAAAAAGAAATAGTAAATTATTCCACAGGCACAAAAATAACAAAAGGAAAATCAGAATATCTGAGGGCCACGAAGGGATGCACAAGATAAACTAACAGATAACGTCAGCGAAATGCCAGAAATATTGAATTATTACTTTCCTTCAGTATTTACCCGGGAGATTAACAGGGTGAACATGATATTAGAGGAAGAGGTCAATAAAGATTTCAAGACATTTAAGTTAGAAAGGGTGGTGAAACTCCTGGTCCAGATGGATTGTATCCGTGCATATTAAATGAAGCAAGGGAAGAGATAGCAGAGGCACTGTTACATATATAGAAAAAATCATCACAAAAAGGACTATAACTTGGTGTTGTAAAATTGTTTACAATTGTCAACCCAAGTCCATCACCGGCATCTCCACATCATGACTGCAATAGAAAAACATCGAGAAACCGAAAATATAATAAAGAATAGTCAGCACGGATTTCAGAAAGGGAAGGTTTAACAGTTTGACAGAAGGTTTGAAAATTTAAATTATAGTTCAACATAACTTATCTGCTTTTCAATTCTACTCCTCCAGAAACAAACCTCTGTGTTTGCTTTTTATCGACTTATCAACCTGTGTTCCTACTTTTAACGATTTGTCATTCTGTACCCCTAAATCCCTTTACACTTCGACTCCATTCAGACTCTTATTTTCCAAGCAGTATGTGGCCTCCTTATTCCCCCGAGCAAAATGCACCACCTCACACCTTTCTATATGGAAATTCAAAGGCCATTTGCACCGCCTTTCAGCAAGCTTATTAAAGTCAGTATAGATAATACCCCCTAAATTCATTACAAGCATTTAATACAGCATTACAACTAATGTTTTATCTATAAAATGTTCTCCATTCCCAGTTTTTCTAAATCCCACCCGTGCAATATAATGTGAAGAATGAGTTTATCTTCTGTCCCTCTCTCATCTGTAAACTTCAATGACCCGGGGTTTGGGGACATCTACTGGCCGGAAGCAGAACTGCAACAGTTCGGAACAAATTGCTGAAACCGGACAAGGTGCAGAGTGAGCGTGTTTGTGATTGGTGGCAGGTATTAAATCTGATTGGTTTCTTCAGATATCCAATCAGATCGATAAAGGAAAAATATTGTGACATCAGTTCCAATCACAATCATTGCCTTCCCCCATCCCTCATTACCATAGGGCTGTGGGGCTGCCTATTTAATCCGAGCTCGGAGCGGATTTGAGTCATTTCTGCGTCTGAAATTCAGTTTGAAAATGCCTGAGGACAAGAAAGTAGCTCCCAAGAAGGGCGCCAAGAAAACTTGAGTAAAGCACCAGCCAAGGGCGGCAAGAAGCGGAGAAAGTCGAGGAAGGAGAGTTACTCCATCTACGTCTACAAAGTGATGAAGCAGGTTCACCCCGACACCGGCATCTCCTCCAAGGCCATGAGCATCATGAACTCCTTTGTGAACGATATTTTCGAGCGCATCGCGGGTGAGGCTTCCCGCCTGGCTCATTATAATAAACGGGCGACCATCAGCTCCCGGGAGATCCAGACCGCCGTGCGACTGCTGCTGCCCGGGGAACTGGCCAAGCACGCCGTGTCGGAAGGGACAAAGGCGGTGACCAAGTACACCAGCTCCAAGTAATACTCCACAATGTACTGAAAAAAAATAAACACAAAGGCTCTTTTAAGAGCCACCCACAGTCTCTCTGAAGACGCTGTACCGACACCTGTATGGAATCATTTTACTGTAGATAGTTTGATACTAACTGTCTCTCGATAACTCTTGTGTTTTTGTAGTTTCTCTTGAAATCTGGAAGATTCTCATAATCACAGCCCGGTTTAATCTGTGTGTCGCTTTTTTATTTAGTCCCAATAACCAAAAACGTGTCCCTGATCCTCTCATTCCCGTTCATTTTCCACCCCTTCCCCCGCATCTGCCCCTTCAGAGCCGTTTTAAGGCGGTGGATGAGACTTCTGTCATTTCATTATCCTTTTCACGTTTGTTTGTTCATTATTCGGGAATATCACTTTCAGAACCGCAATCCTTTGTAAAACAGCAGCCCTGAAAGGGAATTCACACCGAGTACAGAATAGTCTAAAGGCTCTGTCACTGTTCGACTTCTTACACCAGGAGTCTCGGCTCCGGTTTCTATCGCGCTGCAGCTCCTGTGAACAGGGATCAATCCACAATCTGTGGTTTGTTACTTTTACAAAGATTGAGCTGGAATCTGTCCCGTTACAAAATGGGACTTTATTCCCGCCGGATTGAAAGCGAACGGTGAATGAAGCCGGATTTTAACCGGATTGTAAAAAATTCTGGAAGTTCTGACGGGAAATGTGGAATAACAGAGTAAAAGAAGAGAGATTTTTAAATCTTTGTCTTTACGCGACATTATTTACTAAATCCGCTTCTTGTGTTACAAATATATTGGCGGGCTTTTCAAATTTCAAAAAAACGGTTCAGTTCGGTATTTTCCGCCTTTTCTCATTGCCGGCTATTGATTGGTGAATTAAACAGCTCTCTGAATGGTCTGTTCGTTGAACCAATGAGATTGAGAAAAGATGGACCAATCACAATTGCCCCCACTGTTCTCCTCCAGAGGGTATAAGAAGGGCGAGTGCGGGAGGATTTCTTCATTCTTTGTGAAAGTGTTTGTGAGATTGTGGAAATGTCTGGAAGAGGAAAAACCGGCGGTAAAGCTCGGGCCAAGGCCAAGTCTCGCTCATCCCGGGCCGGACTGCAGTTTCCTGTGGGCCGTGTTCACAGGCTCCTGCGAAAGGGGAACTACGCTGAACGTGTGGGTGCCGGAGCCCCGGTCTATCTGGCTGCTGTGCTCGAGTATCTGACGGCTGAAATCCTCGAGCTGGCCGGCAACGCGGCCCGGGACAACAAGAAGACCCGCATCATCCCCAGACACCTGCAGCTGGCCATCCGCAACGACGAGGAGCTCAACAAGCTGCTGGGACGGGTGACCATCGCTCAGGGCGGGGTGCTGCCTAATATCCAGGCCGTGCTGCTGCCGAAGAAAACCAGCACTGTGAGCTCTAAGAGCAAGTAAAGCGGCCGAGATTTAATCTGATAACCCAAAGGCTCTTTTCAGAGCCACCCACTGTATCTATGAAAGGGCTGAACTATTGATCACTGTTATCCCCGTTCTACGTTAATATATTACATCTCTCCAGCGGTTAAAGGAATGGGAGCCAATGTCAGTCAGCGAGAACATGGGTGATGGGTGAACAGGACTTGGTGGGAATTAGAATAGGGCAACGGTGTTTTGGAGGAGTTCAAGTTTACACAGGGCAGAAGATCGGAGGCTGAGCAGGAGAGCATTGGAATAGCCAAGTCTGGAGGTAAGAAGGGAATGGATGAGGGTTTTTGCACCAGATCAGCTGAGGCAGGTGCGGAGACGCGCGATGCTTCGGAGGTGGAAGTCGGCGGCCTTGGTGATGGAGCGGAAAAGACCATAAGAGAAAGGAGCAGCAGTAGGCCATTTAGCCGCTCGAGCTTGCTCTGCCATTTAATGAGATCATGCCTGATCTGATTTTTACCTCAACTCCACTTTCCCGCACTTTCCCCATATTCCTATATGTGGTCGGATGCCCGTCTCAGGGTCAGATTGGACGCCAAGGTTGCGAAAGGTAAGATTCCGCCTCGCACAGTGGCCCGGGGCAAGTCTCTGTCCATCCCGGTCCCTGAATCTATCCATTCCCCACTCAGGACCAGGGTCTGTCCATCCCGGTCCCTGAATCTATCCAGTCCCACATAGGATGTGTCACCATCCATTCCGTTCCCAGAATCTATCCAGTCCCCAATGACCTCAGCTCTAATGAAACTCATTGTACTCACACAGGAAATGTCTCCATCCATCCCAGTCTCTGAATCTATCCAGTCCCCAAACAGGATCATTCTCCATCCATCCCAGTGCCTGAATCTATTCAGTCCCCACACAGGATAATTCTGCATCCATCCCGGTGCCTGAATCTATCCAGTCCCCACATAGGACCAGTCTCCATCCATCCCAGTGCCTGAATCTATCCAGTCCCATACTGACCCAAGCACGGAAAGGTATCGGGTGCCTTCCACACCGATTTATGTTTATTGAACTATTGGGCGCCTACTGTCAGCTACAAATCTGAAAATTAAACTCCCTCTTCCAACGGTCCCGGAGCGGCACTGATTGATTCTGTTATGATAGTGATTGTATTGGAACTGTAGTGTGCCTCAATTATTGAATTTAAATTGTATTTTCCGCCTTTTTTCCCAGCAATCCTTGAATATCAAGCCGGAGTCTGTAAGGGTTGTGTCTGAATTTGTATTTCGCATTTGATGCTGGTGAAAATTTTATAAAGGACGGTAACTGATTCCTGGAGGCGGAGCTCGAAGTTACACGTCCGCTTGTCCGTCATTCTGAGCCAGTCTCCTCCCGTCCCGCACTTCATGCTCTGTCTGTCATTCAAACACTCCTCCCCGGCCTCTCCGATAATGTGCCTTTCTCAACCAGGTCGGGGCGGGCTTTATAAATCGAGAAGAAAGGCGAGAGTTTTTCATTCACCAGCGATCTGAGTGAAGAATCATCATGTCTGGCAGAGGTAAAGGAGGCAAAGGACTGGGCAAAGGCGGAGCAAAGCGGCACCGTAAAGTGCTTCGTGATAACATCCAGGGGATCACCAAACCAGCCATCCGCCGCCTGGCTCGCCGTGGCGGTGTCAAGCGGATCTCGGGTCTGATCTACGAGGAAACCCGCGGGGTGCTGAAGGTTTTCCTGGAGAATGTGATCAGGGACGCGGTCACTTACACTGAACACGCCAAGCGCAAGACGGTCACTGCCATGGATGTGGTGTACGCTCTGAAACGGCAGGGCCGCACTCTCTATGGATTCGGCGGCTGAACAACTCGACCCTTTCAAACCGGACACAAAACAAAGGCACTTCGAAGAGCCACCCACCGCCTCACAGAGAGAGCACTGACCTGGGAACTGGTGCGGGATATATGGGGCTCGGGAATAGTTTTATAATTAAGGAGTTTTCAGGAACACAATACGGTGACGTGGGATCGGCGGCGTGCTGCACCGGTTACTGAGAGGAAAATTTCCCTGAATGAGTGCACTGAATTGTCCAGGGAACGTTACAAGTGAGTTTACCCGGACCTGCATTTCCCCCCTCAGTGAAATGCTCCTTCACTCCATTCGCTCTGTTTTGGTTCTATTTATCAGTCAGATGTTGTGATGTGGGACCGGGGGTTTCCATGGGAGAACAGGTTAAGCTGAGCCGCTGTGATAAGGGGCCAGCTTGTGATATGGATTTTCCCTCTGACGGTTGTTTCTGACACTGATACTGAGAGGGTTTGTGAAATTGAACCGTTTGAGCTCAGTCATTGGGGACCTGGAATTACCACAGGCCCAACTCTCAAAGCCCACTCCAAACTGAGGCTACTTCTCATTGGTTGCTTAGCTTGAAAACTAATTTCCTTCACCAATCGGAAAGACGTCAATAAGAAAACAGAGCAAATTATTGGCCAGAATTGACCGATTTTTTTAAATTTGAAAAAGGCCGCCAATTTCAGTGTATGAAATCAGTGAATTACTCGGACATGTCGTTTTCAGACAAAGACTTAAAATCTCTTTGTAATAATGTTATTCCGTATTACACGTCCCAGATTCTTAGCGCTGTTTAAAAAACACATTGTCCATAACTTGCGGAATAAAACCCCATTCATAGATTGCTGATATGGATAAATTTCACTTCTACCTGTAAAAATAACAAATTACAGGTTATCGATTGATTCCGTTGCAGGGACTGAACAGGAGCCGTGTGTCCTGAAAACGGAATCATTGACTAAGCCTGAAAACGAGCCTGTTCTTTTCTCCAAGACGTTCATTCTGGATTGTTACACTGCGGGGAACGTGCTGGTAATATGCGGGATATTAATATCAGTAATTAATTATTTCAGAGACTGGCTCCGCAGTGAGAAAGAGGAAGGAACTGAATTCTGATTCATCGCCCTGAAAGTGGTGGTTAACGGGAAAACCGGGGGCGGTGTAAATCTGAATGAGAGCAAGAGCAAAGCAAAAGGGGAATTGAACGGACCCCGGATCCGTGTTCACTTTATTGGGCAGTAAATTCTACAGAGACAAACATTAAAATGGGGCAGTTTCACTGACTTTATTTCAATTTCTCCACCAGATTCAAAGGATGAAGACCGAGTAAAGCAGCAATTCTGAATCTGTCAGTCTCTGGTCCTGTGTGTGTGGGATTCATTCAGTATCTGTCAGTCTGTGGAACTGTATGTGAGTGTGGAATTGATTCTGTATCTGTCAGTTTCTGGTATTGTATGTGACTGAGGGTTTCATTCTGTATCTGTCACTCTCTGGTACTTTGTCTGAGCGTGGGATTGATTCTGTAACTGTCACTCTCTGATACTGTATGTGAGTGACGAATTTATTCGGTATCTTACTCTCTGGTACTATGTGTGAGTGTGGGATTGATTCTGTATCTGTCAGTCTCTGGTATTGTATGTGACTGAGGGTTTCATTCTGTATCTGTCACTCTCTGATACTTTGTCTGAGCGTGGGATTGATTCTGTAACTGTCACTCTCTGATATTGTATGTGAATGTGGGATTCATTCTGTATCTCTCACTCCCTGGCACTGTGTGTGAGTGTGGGATTCATTCTGTATTTCTCAGTCCGTGGAACTGTATGTGAGTGTGAGAGGGCAGGGACCTTTGTTCAGGTCAGGTTTCTGATCCCCTCTCCCATGGGACTAACCTTTCAACCGAAACCCAACAGCCGCTGTTTAAAATGTATCCTTCACACTTCTCACCTGGTGCCTTCAATAGATGCTCTTTGTATAACTCCCCACATCCTTACTGTCCGGCTCTGTTTCCACTCTTCACTGTCCAACCACAGAGTGAGACTGGAACTAAACCAGGAACATTCACGATTGGTTTGGGGGGAGAAAGCAGCAATGATTTTAAATAGCAGGTTCTTCCCATTCTGAGTGTGAAACGGACACACTGGTGGGAATGTGAGACTGATATTGTGCCTCTCTGTGTCTCTATCTCTAGTGCTGTACATGAAGGTGGGATACTGTTACTGAGCGTGAAACGGACACACTGATAGGAAGTGTGAGACTGATACTGTGTCTGTGTGTATGTCTCTCTCTCTGTTTATCTGTCGGTCTGTCTTTCTCTCTCTAGTGCTGTACATGAAAGCAGGATACTGTTACTGAGCGTAATATGAACACCCTGTTGTAAGGTAAAGACTGATTCTGTGTCTGTGAACAGACCTCCGGTTCTGTTGGTGAGACGGTCACTGTCCCTTCTATTATGTATGCGCCGGTCTGATTGTGCATTTATCAGTCTCCAGTCCAGTAAGGAAAGTTGGAGAGAAACAGCCTGTAACTGTCTGACACTGGACTGCCTATGAATGTTGAATTTATTCAGTAACTAGCCGTCTCTGGGTATTGAGAACGGGACGGATAGGACACCAGTTACGATTGTCTGTCAGTCAGTTTAGTAGGAGAGAGAGACACAGAGAGATTGGAGGAGCCCAGAGCGGATAATTTGTATTTTCATCTTAATCAAACATATTTCGGTGTGGATCAATATAATAATGTAAAACCAGATGTGGATTATCACATCCACAGCTGTGATTGGCTCCTGCCCCTGAATCTGGGGACCAGACACTGTGAGGAGCGCTGGCCTCAGAGTGTTTAACAGTTACTGAGCTGGGAAACTACAACTAACCCCGGAGAATCTGCAGCACAGGCCGAGCGGGGAGGAAAGCCTGTCCCGGGAATTGTCAATCTGGCGAACAGTTTGTCCTGTGAATGTGAAGATGTGAACATTGTGTCAGAGAGAGTGTGTTAAAGGGGCGGGCGGGTTAGATTAATGTCACTGTGTTTGTGTGGCCGGTCTCATCGCCGGATTTCCAAGTCTATTTTGAGTAAAATTTAAAAAAATCCCTGTCAAAGGAACGCCCTCCTCCCCTGCCGAGCTCCGAAGTGGAAATTTAAGGTAAAGTTTCAGATCAATTCAAGATTTCAGCCGAAAAACGGAGATCATGTCAGCGATCGGGTGAGAGAGCGCGATCAGTGCAGCAATGAAACGGGTTTAAATCGAAACTGGTGCTTTTAATTCCGGTGAAAGTTTTTCGACAGCAAACATCCCGGTGTTAGAGATGGGAAGGGGCTAGTCTGGGACTCTGGAGTGCCCGATTTGAATTGGAATCGGGGAGTTTAAGAGGAGAGAGAAACACAGAGAGGCTGGAGGGGCCGGGAGCTGAGAGCAGGATGTCTCCGCCCCGTCCGCTCTGTGCCTTTAAGTTGCTCTGTGCCGCCGCCTCTCGTTTCATTTCTCACCCAGCTCTGACTGTCAGAGAGATTTTCGACAGAGTCCCGGACATGACAGACACTGCAGCCGCCGAAACGGCACCTCCTGCCGCTGCCACCGTTCAAGCCAAAGCTCCGAAGAAGAAGAAGGCGGTTCCCAGACGCAAGTCCACCGGTCCTCCGTTGGGCGAACAGATCCTCAAGATTGTGGCGGATTGCAAGGATCGCAAGGGGATATCCCTGGCCGCGATAAAGAAGGTTCTGGCTACCAAAGGCCTGGATGTGGAGAAGCTCCGGTCCCAGATCAAATTAAGTATCAAGAGAAATGTGGAAAAAGGCTCCCTGGTGCAGATCAAGGGCACGGGCGCCTCGGGCTCCTTCAGAGTCGCTAAGAAGGAAACCCAGGCAAAAGTGGTAAAGAAGGTGAAGAAACAAGTGACCAAGAAATCTCCCGGAAAGAAACCAGCGGCCAAAAAAACAGCCGTCAAGAAATTAACGGCCAAGAAACCAGCGGTCAAGAAATCGACCACGAAAAAGGCGGCGAAATCACCAATTAAGAAGAAAGCGGCGGCGAAGAAGCCCAAGACCCCCAAGACAGTGAAGGCGAAGGCGAAGAAGGTGGAAAAACCGAGGGCCAAGCCCAAGCCGAAGTCAGCAAAGCCTAAGAAAGCAGCGGGCAAAAAGAAGTAAAAAAATCAAGTGCAACTTGTGACCATCTGAACCCAACGGCTCTTCTCAGAGCCACCCACGTCTCTCAGAAAAGAGCTGATCCCGGAATCAGATGATTCCTGTCCCGGGGCCGGGCTCAGATTTCAGATAGAAATCATTTCAAATAAACCCAGGGTCCTGGTGCCTCGCTGACATTCGCTATTCTCGCCACACCCCCACTGTCTGAAATAAAATAGAGAGAATGGGATGTCCGGGCCGGGCCTCACTGTAACTGGCGTGTGTTCGGCTCCAGTCCCAGTTCATTTATTCTCACAGATTCAGGGCGAGAGTCGGTGACAGGGTAAAACTGGCGGAGATCCGCCGCTATCACAATTCAAACCCCAACACATGAGATTCTCCAAATCAGCTGGAATAAAGTGTTTGTAAACTGCTGAACCCGTCTGGGAGGGGATGTGTGGGGAGATCGAATCGGGTCTGGGACTAAAATCGATGGAGGCGGGTTGACTTGTTAAAGAAGGGACTGTATTTAGGCAGGAATATTACTGACTGTTAATTGTAACGGGGCTCATTTAAAAGCTCCTGGTTTCTGGGAATCCTTGAATATGAAGCCCGAGTCTGTAAGGGTTTGTGCGGAGCGCTGTGTTTCGGTTCTATTATCGAGAAACTGTTTGAAATTGGCGGGTGGAGAAAGCTGGAGGTGGAGCTGGAAGATCAGAGGCCGCTCTCCGCATTGTCCGTCACTCTGACTGTCTCCTCCCCTCCCGTTTAATATCTCACTCTGTCTCCTCCCCTCTCTGTTTAATATCTCACTCTGTCTCCTCCCCTCCCTCTCTCACCCCTGTGTCTGTTTCAGTCAGGTCGGGGCAGGCTGTATAAAAACGGAACCAGCATACGTGCGCTATTCAGTCAGCAGCGATTGGAGTGAAGATTCATCATGTCTGGCAGAGGTAAAGGTGACACCTCTCTGTCTGAACACGGTGATTGCCTTGGCAACGGGCAGTTGCAGGGGCATTCTGTAAACACCGTGTATTGCTCTATATGTATCAATGCGTAGGCTTCAAGGAGCTCCTGAAACATTTACCTGAGGAAGGAGGAAGTCTCCGAAAGCTTGTGAATTTAAAATAAAATTGCTGGACTATAACTTGGTGTTGTAAAATTGTTTACAATTGTCAAACCCCAGTCCATCACCGGCATCTCAGAGGTAAAGGAGGCAAAGGACTGGGTAAAGGCGGAGCAAAGCGGCACCGTAAAGTGCTTCGTGATAACATCCAGGGGATCACCAAACCAGCCATCCGCCGCCTGGCTCGCCGTGGCGGTGTCAAGCGGATCTCGGGTCTGATCTACGAGGAAACCCGCGGGGTGTTGAAGGTTTTCCTGGAGAATGTGATCAGGGACGCGGTCACCTACACTGAACACGCCAAGCGCAAGACGGTCACTGCCATGGATGTGGTGTACGCTCTGAAACGGCAGGGCCGCACTCTTTATGGATTCGGCGGCTGAACAACTCGACCCTTTCTGACCAAACACAAAACAAAGGCTCTTCTAAGAGCCGCCCACCGCCTCACAGAGAGAGCACTGACCTGGGAACGGGGAGAGGAATGATCTCGGGATGGGGAATTAGTTTCTGATATTTAATTAGTATGGGGAGATTCCCCAACACTCGGTACAGGGAGATCAGAAACAACGGCCGGGGTTCTCGGCCATCCCGAGAGAAGGAGCGGAATTTCCGGTTTCACCGTATAAATGAACAGGCGGTCATACAGACTCTTTCCCCAGACATGGCATTCTCCGCTCAGAGTAAAATCCCTCCTCACTCCCTCTCCCGCTGTGTCGTTTGAGGAGCGGTTCACCGGGCCGGAACTGGCGGGATTTTTGAAATTGAAGCTGGACTTTGTCTCGTTACGGAAAACAATGACCGGGGCTTTATTCCCGCCCGTTTACAGACAGATCAGGACCGGAATGTGAAACAGCCTGAGGTTTGAGCTGACGAGTAGGAAATAATTGAGATTATAAAGAGAGAGATTCTTAAATTGCTGGAAGGAAATGAGATTTTCTTGAAACTGTTATTTGATGCTCTGAAATTGGCGGGCTTTTTGAAATTGAAGATTAATTTCAGCTCAGCCAATTGGGGCCCAATATCTCCCGCCGTTTCGGTCTGACTGACAGAGCTCGGATCAATCATCGTCCAGGGGCGATCCCTCCCTGACTGGGTGTGGGACTGAAGCCAATCAGAGGCCAGGGGCGGATCGCCTTAGACCCTTTAAAAGGCGGCCCCAGAGCGCAGTCCGTATTAACAGTCTTTGTGTCTCAGGTTGTGTTGAGATCTGTTCAGAAAATGGCCAGGACCAAGCAGACAGCGCGTAAATCGACTGGCGGCAAAGCTCCTCGCAAACAGTTGGCGACCAAAGCGGCGAGGAAGAGCGCTCCAGCCACGGGCGGAGTGAAGAAGCCTCATCGCTACAGACCCGGCACTGTGGCTCTGAGGGAGATACGCCGCTACCAGAAATCCACCGAGCTGCTGATCCGCAAACTGCCCTTCCAGCGCCTGGTGCGAGAGATCGCTCAGGATTTCAAGACAGACCTGCGCTTCCAGAGCTCGGCCGTCATGGCCCTGCAGGAGGCCAGCGAGGCTTACCTGGTGGGGCTGTTTGAGGACACCAACCTGTGCGCCATCCACGCCAAGCGAGTCACCATCATGCCCAAAGACATCCAGCTGGCCCGCCGCATCCGCGGGGAACGCGCCTAAACCCGACCCGGCTTCAGCACCAAGTGCAACAAAGGCTCTTTTCAGAGCCACCAAATCGGCGATGGAAAGAGCTGTGATCTCCTTTGTTGAAATGGCAGGGCCGTGAGAAATTTGCTTAAACGGGAAATGTATAAAGGGGAGGGAGCAGATATCAGACGGGCAGGGACAGAATAAATACCTCACTCACATCCAAACACAAATTTCACACATTCTTTATTCAGTAATCGCTGACACTATAAACAACTTATCATTCAGCATCTGTTGTATACATCTGGGTAAAATAACAAACCCAGGCAGACTTGTCCGAGGATGGGACGGTAAATAATAACAAGCGTCCCTGGTATTTCTGCATCCCACCCACCCAGTTAACAATTCTGACGGTTCTGGTATTTTGTCTCATTCACCAGACAAACTGCAAATTTCAATCTATTGGAGGTTGGCGACATCTGCGGTCCGGAAGCGAGTACTGCAACAGACCGATATGGGTCATTTGTGTTTAACAAGTTATTGTTAGTTTCGCGAATCGGAATCAAGTCCTTTGACAAACAGTAACCAGCCCTTTCATAAATACAGTGGGTGGCTCTGAAAAGAGCCTTTGGGTTATCAGATTAAATCTTGGTCGCTTTATTTGCTCTTGGAGCTCACAGTGCTGGTTTTCTTCGGCAGCAGTACGGCCTGGATATTAGGCAGCACCCCGCCCTGAGCGATGGTTACCCGTCCCAGCAGCTTGTTGAGCTCCTCGTCGTTGCGGATGGCCAGCTGCAGGTGTCTGGGGATGATGCGGGTCTTCTTGTTGTCCCGGGCCGCGTTGCCGGCCAGCTCGAGGATTTCAGCCGTCAGATACTCGAGCACAGCAGCCAGATAGACCGGGGCTCCGGCACCCACACGTTCAGCGTAGTTGCCCTTTCGCAGGTGCCTGTGAACACGGCCCACAGGGAACTGCAGTCCGGCCCGGGATGAGCGAGACTTGGCCTTGGCCCGAGCTTTACCGCCGGTTTTTCCTCTTCCAGACATTTCCACAATCTCACAAACACTTTCACAAAGAATGAAGAATGATTTCCGTATTTACCCTTCTTATAGACTGAAAGGTCATCTGATTGGTTGTTCTTTAACACACCTCATTTGCCTATTTCATTAACCAATCAGATAGCTGGGAATCAGAAGAGGGCGGGATTTACCGGCCTCAATGGTCAGACCAGGAATTTGATGAATTTCAAAAAGCCCGCCAATTTCAGTGCAGTAAAGGACCGGATTTCGATCAATGTCGCCCTGAGCACAAGATTTTAAACCCGTTCTTTTTATCTTGTCTTATTCAGCGCTACCCGTCACCAATCGCTGGCGCTGTTTAAAATCTGCTTTAAATTATGGCTCATTCTAACATCGCTTTCAAACTGTATCGTTCGGGACTGAATCCCCATTCACAGCATTCCGTGAAGGGACACGTTTCAATTTAGTCTTTATAAAAGTGACACGTTATAGATTGGTCCCTTCTCACAGAGCCGGGAGTGTTTCTGTGAAAAGACGGACCCGGACGGAGCTCTCATTCTGACCCTATTCCGCTGTGTTACTGCAAGGGGTGGGTTTGCTGTTAATGTGAGGATTTTCACATCAGCTGGTAAACATTCGGAGATTGGATTCTTACAGTTAAATGAAACACGAAGGGAGTGGGAGAGGACAGAATAGTAACGCTTTAAGAGCGAAGCAAAGGGGAAGGAGCGGATCAGTGTATGGGTCAGGTATTTCAACGGGGCAGTTACAGTATCACTTCATTATAAGACTGGAATAATATTACAGTACTAAAACAATCCTAAGTAAATATATAGGAAATGCAGCTCCTTCAGAGAGGTTGTGGGCGGCTCTTAAAAGAGCCGTTGTTTTTTTTCAGTTCATTGTGGAGTTTTACTTGGAGCTGGTGTACTTGGTCACCGCCTTTGTCCCTTCCGACACGGCGTGCTTGGCCAGTTCCCCGGGCAGCAGCAGGCGCACGGCGGTCTGGATCTCCCGGGAGCTGATGGTCGCCCGTTTATTATAATGGGCCAGGTGGGAAGCCTCACCCGCGATGCGCTCGAAAATATCGTTCACAAAGGAGTTCATGATGCTCATGGCCTTGGAGGAGATGCCGGTGTCGGGGTGAACCTGCTTCATCACTTTGTAGACGTAGATGGAGTAACTCTCCTTCCTCGACTTTCTCCGCTTCTTGCCGCCCTTGGCTGGTGCTTTATTCAAGGTTTTCTTGGCGCCCTTCTTGGGAGCTGCTTTCTTCTCCTCAGGCATTTTCAAACTCAATTTCAGACCCAGAAATGACTCAAATCCGCTCCGAGCTCGGATTAAATAGGCAGCCCCACAGCCCTATGGTAATGAGGGATGGGGGAAGGCAATGATTGTGATTGGGTCATTGGGAGTGATGGAACGTCACCTTTTCCTTTCACTCTCTGATTGGTTTCTTCAGATATCCAATCAGATTTAATATCTGCCACCAATCACAATCACGCTCACACTGCACATTGTCCGGTTTCAGCAATTTGTTCCAACTGTTGCAGTTCTGCTTCCGGCCAGTAGATGTCCCCAAACCTCAATATTTCTGCCATTTCGCTAACGTTACCTGTCAGTTTATCTTGTGAATCCCCGGGTGACCCTCAAGATATTCTGATTTTCATTTTGTTATTTTTGTGTCTGTAGAATAATTTACTATTTCTTTTGATATTCCTTGATAATTTGATTTCGTGGTTCCTGTTTCCTTCCCTAATTGTTTTTGTGACTTCTTCCTAACCTCTTCCTATTCGCTTTTGTCATCCTCTTATTTAATGTCTATAAATGAGAAATTCCATCAGCTTGTTGTGTCTGTTCAGGGGCTGATGTTTGGGAAATATTTATTGTCTATGTTTATAGTGCCAGAAACCCAAAGGGAGCAATTCAGTCCCAAACTCCACAGAAACATTCCATTTCTCCCTCCTGGTGAAATAAGGCGCTGTAATGGTGAGTATCGCTGCCTTCCAAGCAATTAATGACAACAGGTTTGAATCCCAGCACGCTGAATTCAGAAACACCAAGACTGGAACCGAATTTGATGATGTTCAGAGGGATAGTGTTTCCAAAACACAAACGGGTCTAATTTATATTTTAAAAATGATTTAAATTAATTTATTTCCCCCATAACGTTGAATTTAACTCTGTTCCTTTGTATTATTATTTGCCCTGATCTGTACTGTGGATATTGTACACAATTGCCCGGATTCAGTGAAATTAATTGATTTTCTTAAGTTTTTCCCTCTGCTGATTCCCGTTCCTTATTGAAATTATGTCGGATTAACCTTTCTGATATTTAGAAGGGTCATAGTCCTGAACCGTTAACCCGAGCTTCCCTTCTCCACAGATGCTGCCGGACCTGCTGAGTCTTTCCAGCATTTTCAGTTTTATTTTTTTCTATATTTTATCCCTTTCACTTCTGACGGTCGCCGTTGAAACTTCCAGATTAACGCTCAGTTTTTATTTGTGTTTCAGTTCGGTTTATTTGAATTAATATAAATCGTGTCCTGAGAAATCAGACAGAAATATTGCGCAATATAGAGTGAAATATAATGGGGCAACTTTCTAATGAGCAAAACAAATACTTTATTATGAATCAATTGTCTAATTTTTCACTAACAAAATATGAAAAAATACGAGATTAGAA
Organism: Heptranchias perlo; assembly: GCF_035084215.1. Taxonomy (NCBI): domain Eukaryota; kingdom Metazoa; phylum Chordata; class Chondrichthyes; order Hexanchiformes; family Hexanchidae; genus Heptranchias; species Heptranchias perlo. Next base: position 95,145 of record NW_027139729.1, on the reverse strand, counting down.
GTTACAGAGAGAAACTATTTCCTCACATTGCACCTTGTCCTGAATCTGCAACAACGACAGATAATGTGAATTTGTTCCACTCTGTTACAGTTCTCACTTATGGCCAGTAGATGTCAGACTGTATGTGAGTGTGGGATTAATTCTCTGCCTGTCGGTCCCTGGTACCGAAGATGAGTGTGATATTCAATCTATATCCATCAGCCTCCAGTACATTCTGTGAGTGTGGGATTCATTCTGTGACTGGCAGTCTCTGATATTTTATCACAGTGTGGGATTCATTCTGTAATGTTATTTCAGGTTACAGTATGTTGCTTGAAACTGTATCTTTAATTCATTAATGTATGCAAATCTTTCATCTAGCATTAATTTGTAAATATGGATACACTTTTGGATTTTGTTTAAATCAAACAACGAGTGTGAGTTTTGTTGTAGGTTTACATCTTAATCTCTGTGAAGATAATTTACATTTCAATCTTTTACTGTGAAATTATTGGACTGGTATTTATTGTGTAGCTCAGTCTGGGCTAATGGAATTGATATTGTATCTTTCAATTTGACACTGTATGAGATTTTTGGACTGGTATGTAATGTGTGGTTCAGCCTGTACTAATGGAATTGACACTCTTAACTTTCAGTCAGACACTGCGAGAGATTTTTGGACTGGTTTCTAATGTGTAGCTGAGTCTACACTAATAGGATTCACACTGTCTGTTTCAGTATGATGATGTATGTGAATTTTGGACGGTATATAATGTGTAGCTCAGTCTGCACTAATGGAATTCATACTGTACCTTTCAGTCTGACACTGTGCAATATATTTAGACTGGTTTGTAAGGTGTAGCTCAGTCTGCACTAATGGAATTGATACTGTATCTTCCAGTCAGATACTGTGTGAGATTTGTGTACTGGTATGTAACGTGTCGGTCAGTCTGTACTTACAAAATCGATACTATATCTTTCAGTCTAATACTGCATGCGAATTTTGGACTGGTATATAATGTGTAGCTCAATCTGCACTAATGGGATTGATACTGTATCTTTCAACCTGACACTGAGATTTTTGGACTGGTATGTGATGTGTTGCTCAGTCTGCTCTAATGGGATTGATACTGTGTCTTTCAATCTGATACTGTTTGAGAATTTTAGACTGGTATCTAATGTGTACCTCAGTCTGCAGTAAAGGAATTGAAAATGTACATTTCATTCTGACACTATGAGGATTTTGTACAAAAATGTGAGTCAAATATGGGTAACATCTGAACTGGTATCTAATTTGTATCTCAGGGTACAATATTGTCATGAATACTGCATCTTTAAACTCAGAATGTGTGTGAGTTGTGGGCTGGTATTTAATTTGAATCTTGGAGTACACTATTGTGATTGATTCTGTACCTATCAATCGGTACCATGTTCTATCTGGTAGTTAATTTGTAGCTAAGGCTGAACTAATGTGAGATTGACACAGTGCCTTTCAATCTGATACTGGGTGTGATTTTGGACTGGGAATTATTTATCTGCCAGTCAGCTGTACAGAGTTGTTGTGATATGGAAATTCCGTCTGTCTCTCCTGCTCTGTTTGACTGTTGGATTGGGATCAGTGTGGGACTGACTATTTCTGCTGTCTGAGACTGTGGGACTGATGACCTGTCTGTGTCTCTGTGCTCTGTGTGTGAGATAATGTACATACTGTGTGTGAGTAGGAGCTGGCTGCACTGTTCCTTGTGCCTCGAGTGGAGTAAACATCACACTGATTCTGGGTTCTTCAAGTATTTGCCTGTCGGAAGAAAAAGTATCTCTTGTAATTCAAGAACAGGTGAGGTAGAAAATACAAAAGTGATCGATTGAATCTCTCTGTTAATAATCTTTGTAATATCCACAAATGAAAACCAGCGATACAAACAGTGTCAGTGTCTGACTCCACTGCAGTGCTGCAGCACTCAGCTTCTGCACACCAGGTGTGTTGGGCTGTTTTAAAACAATTTTGTGACGTCCAGGCACAACCCAACCCCTGGACTGATCAATGAATGGGACTACCCGATGGGGCAGGGATCTTTGCACATATCAAATTTCTATTTCCCTCTCCCTTGGGACCAACTGTTCAACCAAATCAAAACAGCCACTGTTTAAAATGTGTCCTTCAAACTTCTCACCTGATGCCTGCAATAGATGCTCTCTGTATAACTCCCCACATCCTTACTCTCCGGCTCTGCTTACTGTTCATTAACAAACACTAAAGGTTAATGGGCAGGTTTAAAAAATCAGATTTAATACCTGCCACCAATCACAAACACGCTCACACTGCACATTGTCCGGTTTCAGCAATTTGTTCCGAACTGTTGCAGTTCTGCTTCCGGCCAGTAGATGTCCCCAAACCCCGGGTCATTGAAGTTTACAGATGAGAGAGGGACAGAAGATAAACTCATTCTTCACATTATATTGCACGGGTGGGATTTAGAAAAACTGGGAATGGAGACGAGCTGCAAGTACATTTTGTTAGACCAAACATTAGTTATAACAGTGTGTTAAATTCTTGTAATTGATTTAAGGGGTACAGTCAATACCGAGGAAGACTGGGACAAAATAAACTTGCAGAACGGCCGTGGAAATGGCCATTGAATTTCAATATAGAAAGGTGTGAGGTGGGGCATTTCGCTAGGGGGAATAAGGAGGCCACATACTGCATGGAAAATAAGAGTCTAAATGGGGTAGAGGAGCAATGTAAATCATCCTGAGAAATCAGAGAGAAATACTGCGCAATGTACAGTGAAATATAATGGGGCAAATTCACAACTATCGAATGAGTGAAACAAAAACTTGACTATGAATCAATTGTCTTCATTTTTCATCGTCAAAAAGTGCAAAAATACGAGCGTAAACGTTACAGACAGAAACTTTCCTCACATTGCACATTGTCCTGTTTCTGTCACCATGACAGACAATGTGAATCTGTTCCCTCATTACAGTTGTCGCTTACCGCCAGTAGAGGTCAGTCTCTGGTACTGTATATGAGACTGCGATTTATTCTGTATCTGTATCTCTGGTACTGTGTACGAGAGTGGGGTGTATTCTGTATCTGTCAGTCTCCATATAAGTGATGCATTCATTCTGTACCTGTCAGTCTCTGGTACTGTCTGTGTGTGGGATACATTCTGTATCTGCCGTTCTCTGCTACTTTATCTCAGTTTGGGATTCGTTCTGTAATTCAATGTCTGTGACAATGTGCAAGTCTGGATTCATTCTGTATTCTTATTTCAGTTTACAATATTGTATTGAAACTTTATCTTTAACACTTTAAATTATATACAGTTCTTCATCGAGCATTTAATTTGTTAATGTGGATACACTTTTTGATTTTCTTTAATCAAACAACATGTGTGAGTTTTGGATTATTATTACATCTTAATCTCTGAACTCTATTGTGAATGATAATGTACCTTTCAATCTGTTCACGATGAAATTACTGGACTGGTATGTAATGTGTAGTTCAGTCTGCAATAATGGGATTAATTCTGTATCTGAATCTAACACTGTATGTGATTTTTGGACTGGTATGTAGTATGTAGCTCAGCCTGCACGAAATGAATTGATATTGTATCTATCAGTCTGATACTGTATTACATTTTTGGACTGGAATGCAATGTATAGCTCAGTCTGCACTAATGGAATCGATACTGAATCTTTCAATGTGATACTGTATGAGATTTTAGGACTGGTGAGTAACATGTCGCTCAGTCTGTGCTAATGGAATTGATATTGTATCTTTGAGTCTGATAGGGTATGAGATTCTTGGACTGCTATATAATGTGTGGCTCAGTCTGCACTAATTGAATCGATTCTGTATCTTTCAGTCTAATATTCTATGAGATTTTTTAAAAATTCATTCACGGGATGTGGGCGTCGCTGGCAAGGCCGGCATTTATTGCCCATCCCTAATTGCCCTCGAGAAGGTGGTGGTGAGCCGCCTTCTTGAACCGTTGGACTGATATATAATGTTGAGCTCAGGCGGTGCTAATAGAATTTAAATTATATCTTCCAGTCTGATCATTTGTGATTTTTGGACTCATATGTAATATGCAGCTCAGTCTGCACTAATGGAATTGATACTGTATCTTTCAATCTGCCACTATGAGATCTTTGGACTGGTCTGTAAAGTGTAACTCAGTCTGCAGTAATGTGACTGTGGCATTCATTCTGTATCTGTCAGTTTGTGGTACTGTGTGTGAGTGTGGGATTCATTCTGTATCTTCAGGTCTCAGGTACTGTGTGTGAGTGTGGGTTTCATTCTGTATCTGCAGGTCTCTGGTGCTGTGTGTGAGTGTGGGATTCATTCTGGATCTGTCAGTCTCTGGTGCTGTGTGTGAGTATGTGATTCATTCTGGATCTGTCAGTCTCTGGTGCTCTGTGGGATTCATTCTGGATCTGTCAGTCTCTGGTACTGTGTGTGAGTGAGGGATTCATTCTGTATCTGCCATTATCTGCTACATTATCTCAGTGTGGGATTCATTCTGTAATTCAGTCTCTGAGACAATGTGCAAGTCTGAATTCATTCTGTATTTTTATTTCAGGTCACAGTATCGGATTTGAAACTGTATCTTTAATATTTTAAATTATATACAGTTCTTTGTCTAGTGTTTAATTTGTAAATATGGACACACTTCTCGATTTTCTTGAATCAAACATGTGTGAGTTTTGGAGTAGTATTACATTTTTATCATTCACAATAGAGTTCAGAGATTATGTACCTTTCAATCTGTTCACAGTGAAATTATTGGATTGGTATGTAATGTTTAGCTCAGTCTGCAATAATGGGATTAATTCTGTATCTCAATCTAATATTGTATGAGATTTTTGGACTGGTCTGTAATATGTAGCTCAGCCTGCACTAAAGGAATTGATACTGTATCTATCTGTCTGACGCTGTATTAGATTTTTGGACAGGAATGTGATGTGTCGCTCAGTCTTCAATAATGGAAGTGATACTGAATCTTTCAATCTGATATTCTATGTGATTTTTGGACTGGTGAGTAACATGGAGCTCAGTACGTGCTATGTAATTGATATTGTATCTTTGAGTCTGATAGGGTATGAGATTCTTGGACTGCTATATAATGTGTGGCTCAGTCTGCACTGATGGAATTGATACTGTATCTTTCTGTCTAATACTGTATGGGATTTTCAGTCCGGTATGTAATGTACAGGTCAGGCAGTGCTAATAGAATTGATACTGTATCTTCCAGTCTGATCATTTATGAGGTTTTTGGACTCGTATGTAATGTGTAGCTCAATCTGAACCAATGGTATTGGTACTGTTTATTTCAGTATAATACTCTATGAGTATTTACTAATATATCTAATATGTCGCTCAGTCTGCACTAATGGAATTTATACTGTATCTTTCAATCTGACACCATGATATCTTTGAACTGGTATGTAAAATGTAACTCAGTCTGCAGTAGTGTGATTGTGAGATTCATTCTGTGACTGTCAGTCCCTGATACTCTGTGAGTGTGGGATTCATTCTGTGTCTGGCAACTTCTAGTACTGTATGTGAGCATGGGATTCTTTCTGCATCTGTCAGTCTCTGGAACGGTATGTGAGTGTGGGATTCATTCTGTATCTGTCCATAATTATTCTCTCAGATTACATTATGGTATTCAATGCTGTAGCTTTAATATCTTAATGTTTAAGTAGTTGTTCTCATTATTTAATTGGTAAATATGGATACACTTTAGGATTTTATGCTGGAGGTTTTAATCAGATAATCTGTGTGATTTTGGATTAGAATTAAATCTGTATCTCTGTGAGCAATATTGTGAATGATAATATATCTTTCAACCTGATATAGTGACATTTTTGAATTGGTATATAATGTGTAGATCTGACTGCACTAAAGGAATTGATACTGCATCTTTAAGTTTTATTTTATAAGATTTTTGGACTCTTGTGTAATGTGTATCTCGGTCTGTGCGAATAGAATTGATACTGTATCTTTAAATCTCTCGATACCTGTTTATAATAAACTCATAGTATATGTGTTTCTCAGGTTATACTGTCACAGCATTGCTCAATCTGATAATGTACATGAGTTTTGCACTTGCAATTTGTATTCGAATGGCACACAATTCGAATGGATACTTCATGTATTAAACTCACGTGTGTGTGTGAGAGAGTTTTGGGCTCGCATACAATCGGAATCTTGGGGTATCTGGGATTTAATTCATGGCGAAAGTTGTCGTTTTTTGAAATTGACAATCTGAAAGCATGACTTTGGACTGGGATTTTTGTATCTCCCTGTCAGCGGGACTGAGTGAGGGGGAAATGGAACAGTGTCTGCCTCACCTGCTCTGTTTGAATGTTGGATTGAAAATGTGTCTCTGGAACGTGGGATCAGTCTGGGACTGACTACTTCTGCTGTCTGAGACTGTGGAACTGATGATCTCTCTGTATCTCTGTGCTCTGTGAGTAATAATGTACTTACTGTGTGTGAGAAGGAGCTGGCTGCACTGTTCCTTTGCCTCAGATGGAGGAAACTTCACTTTCATTCTGGCTCCTTCAACGGTTTGCCTGTAGAAAGAAACATATATCTTGTAACTCAAGAACAGGTGAGGTAGAAAATACAGAAGTGATCAGTTAAATATCTGTTAATAATTATTTTGAATATCCACAAATGAAAACCAGTGATACAAACGGTGTTATTGTCTGACTCCACTGCAGCACTCAGCTTCTGCACACCAGGTGTGTTGGGCGATTTTAAAACAATTTAGTGACATCCAGACACAACCCAACCCCTCCACTGATCAATGAATGGGACTACACGATGGGGCAGGGACCTTTGTACAGCTCAGGTTTCTCATCTCCGATGGGACAAACCGTTCAACTGAAAGCAAACAACCGCTGTTTGAATTGTGACCTTCACACTTCTCAGCTGATGCCTGCAATTGATGCTCTTTGTATAACTCCCCACATCCTTACTGTCCGGCTCTGTTTCCACTTGTCACTGTCCAATAACAATAAACAGGGTGAGACTGGAAGTAAACCAGGAATATTCACTACTGGTTTGGGGAGAGAAAGCAGCAATGATTTTAAATAGCAGGTTCTTCCCATTCTGTCTCCCTTACCCTGGACACACCCTGTGCACACACAGCCCGAGAATGACCTCTCCCTTCCCCCGCTCACTCCATGTTCCGGGACCAGTTCCTGATCCACTCCGCCTCTTACAAACAGCCCCCGGACTCCCCCTGACCTTCCCCCGGACTCAATGCCGATCTCTGAGCCCATCTGCGGACACGGTCCCGAAGCGATGAGCTGCTGTAACGAGGCTGCTCTTTGCTCCCTTCCCCCGGGGGCCGTGATCTCTCCATTCCCGGCTGTTTTAAACCATCTTCTTCCGCTCACTGAGGGAATGGCGCCCACAGGCCGAGCTGGGGGAGGGGAGCGCGCATGCGCTCTTCCGCTCACCAACACCCAGCACTGGGGGCGGGGCTGAGTCACGCATGCGCAGATATCTGGTTTAATTCCCAATACAAAAATCGATGGAAACTTTCCCCAATTGGAATTTTTCCGAGTCTGAGCAAAGGAAGTGGGTCTGGGGGAAAGGTCAGAGGGAATGGGGTCCACAGGCAGTGCAGGAACAGGCCCCAGAATGGAAAACAGATGGGATTCCACCAGTGCCTAACGCTGGAATCCAGACTGACTTTACAATCTCTAACTATTAAACTAGATGTTTCCATCCCTGCTGTTTCTCTCGGTATCTTTTGATGGTAAAGGGGCTTTCAGAGATAAAGTGAGCGGCTGTGGAATGAGCCAAAGGATCCGGTTTATTTTTGGCCCCTCTGCTGATAAATAAATGTGTGACTCCGAAACTGGAGGGAGGATTTCTCAAACCAATCCTGGAGAAACATGGGACGAAAGTGGGAGTCGGTTAATTTCCTGGCACCGTGTAGGATTAATATCTGACAGTAACAGACCCAGATTAATTTAACCGGAGTGAAACTCTCGGTCACTCAAAGTAATATTGAACATTTACCTGATGTGGAGATGCCGGTGATGGACTGGGGTTGACAATTGTAAACAATTTTACAACACCAAGTTATAGTCCAGCAATTTTATTTTAAATTCACAAGCTTTCGGAGGCTACCTCCTTCCTCAGGTGAACGATTTGGAAATGTATTTCCACATCGTTCACCTGAGGAAGGAGGTAGCCTCCGAAAGCTTGTGAATTTAAAATAAAATTGCTGGACTATAACTTGGTGTTGTAAAATTGTTTACAAAAGTAATATCGAACAGCCTTGAGCTGCAAAACTTCAGATGGTACATCAGGCAAAAGAGGTTTAAATGTGTCCCATTATTTTTGTCACTCTCTGCACTCTCCCTGAGTGTGGGATTAATAATGTGTCTGTCCCTTGTACAATATCAGTGAGAGATGAGATTGCATCTTCTGTCTCTCCAACGGGATCTTTCTGGATATAACGGAACTTTACCGGTCAGTCTGGAACTAATGCTGTTTACGTCTGTCTGTCACTGTGCCTCATCGCTCTCTCTGTCTCTCTCACCGTATCTGCCTCCCTCTCTCTCTCTCTGGTGCTGTATCTGAAGGTGGATACTGCTATTGAGCGTGATTTGGACACTGATAGGAAGTGTAAGACTGATATTGTCTCTCTCTCTCTCTCTCTCTCGTGCTGGACATGAAGGTGAGATACTGTCTGATATAAAACAGAGAGAATGAGATGTCCGGGCCGGGCCTCACTGTAACTGGGGATGTTTTCGGCTTCAGTCCTAGTTCATGGTCATTCTCTTTTCACAGATTCAGGGCGACTGTCTTTGTGAGACGGTAACACTGGCGAAGCTGCTTTTAGGAGCTACTTTGAGTAATTTGTGTATCTGTACCCCTCGATTCCTTTGTTCCTCTATCCTGTTCAGACTCTTATTATCCAGGCAGTATGTGATCTCCTTATTCTTCATTCTGCATGTTTATTAATGTCCTCTTGCATTTTGACACATTCTTCCTTTGTATTAACTGTAATCCCCAATTTGGTGTCATGGTCAAGATTTGAAATTGTACTTCCGATTCCCGAATCCAAATAGTTAAAGTTAATTGTGAACAGCAGTGATCCCATCACTGATCCCTGTGTTAAACCACTTCCACTTTTTGCCACTCCAAGCTGCCACCCGTAACCCCTATTCTCTGTTTTCTGTTTTGTCGCCAGCTTGCTATCTATTCTGCTACCTGTCCCCTGACTCCACGTGCACTGAACTTTGCACGAGTCTACAATGCGGTAACTTATCGAAGGCCTTCTGAAAATCTAAATTTATTACATCGACCAAGTTACCCTTATCTACTCTTTCTGTTACTTATTCAAATAATTTAATAAGATTAATCCTGCCCTTGTCCTGTTTGTAGATTAAATCTTGGCCGCTTCACTTGTTCTTGCTGCTCCCAGCACTTTTGCTCGGCAGCAGCACGGCCTGGATATTCGGCAGCACCCCGCCCTGAGCGATGGTCACCCGTCCCAGCAGCTTGTTGAGCTCCTCGTCGTTGCGGATGGCCAGCTGCAGGTGTCTGGGGATGATGCGGGTCTTCTTGATGTCGCGGACCGTGTTGCCGGCCAGCTGGAGGATTTCAGCCGTCGGATACTCGAGCACAGTCTCCAGATAGACCGGGGCTCCGGCACCCACACGTTCAGCACAGTTCCCCTTTCGGAGGAGCCTGTGAACACGGCCCACAGGGAACTGCAGTCCGGCCCGGGATGAGTGAGACTTGGCCTTGGCCCGAGCTTTACCGCCGGTTTTTCCTCTTCCAGACATTTCCACAATCTCACAAACACTTTCACAACGAATGAAGAAATCCTCCAACACTCGCCCTTCTTATACCTTCTGGAGGAGTACAGTGAGGCCACTTGTGATGGGTCTCTCTCAGAGTGTTTACACTGCCCGCTCACCCTCACTGATATTCTATCTTTGAACTGCTGTAATATTGTCCTTTAGTAATATTGCTGCTCCTCCTCCTTTCCCTATTTCTCTGTCCTTTCTAAAGATCTTATAGACTTGAATATTAAGCAGCCATTCGCGCCCAGCTGGCAGTCAGGTCTCTGTTATGATTTAATATAATTATTTAACTTTACTCAATGGCTGATGTTAGCTGCGGCAAAATGTATTTCCAGCCGGTCAAGTATTGCAGGTATCGACTGTCTCTTCAGTCCGATATCAGGTGAAGAATTACTGGCTGTTGTGTAATTTCCATTGATTTCGAGTTGGCGACATCGACTGGGCGGAAACGGGAACTGCAACAGAGCGAGAAAGGATCCGTCAGAAACCAGTTTAAATTGAGAACAAAATCCAACAGCCTGCAGTGTCTTTTTGGGGTCAGATGTTTAGGAACTGTTTTAACGTTGCTGATAGTCAGCGATGGTGGTATAGTGGTGAGCATAGCTGCCTTTTGAGCAGTTGATCCGGGTTCGATTCCCGGTCATCACAATTCTTACTAATTTACTTCCTTCAGAAATTCTAAGTTTGCAATCGAATTTGATGCAGTTCACCTGGATATTGTTTCCAAAATATAAACGGGAACCATTATTGTAAAATGTTTTCAACGTTCATTTCTTTTCCCTATAGAAGGAATAGAGGAAAAATATACTGGAAATAGTGAGTTTCCAAGGGTCTATTGAGAGTCAGGAAGGCAAATGTGATGTTAGTCTTTATTTCAAGAGTGTTGGAATATAAGAGTAAGGAGGTCTTGCTGCAATTGTACGATGAGGAAATATTGTCTAAAATTGGCGTATATTCGCTGGAGTTTAGAAGAATGAGAGGTGATCGCATTGAAACTTTTAAAATTCTTAGGCGGCTTGACAGGGTTGATGCGGAGAGGCTGATTCCCCTGGCTGGAGAATCAAGAACTAGAGGTGATCGTCTCAAGATAAGGGACCGTCCATTTAGGATCGAAATGAGGAAAAAATTCTTCACTCAAAGGGTTGTGAATCTTTGGAATTCTCTACACCACAGGGATGTGGATGCTCAGTCGTTGAGTTTATTCAAAGCTGAGATCGATAGATTTTGGACTCTAGGGGAATCAAGGCATATGGGGATCCAAGTACCGAAATTACTAACAGTGATTACTAAAGCACTAAAAAAAGTTAAAATTGAGATGAAATTTTGATCTTTGTCTCAAGGGAACGGGAATAAAAAGGAGTTATGTCACAGTTATACAGAGCTCAGGCTAGACCTAATTGAGAGCACTCTGTTCAATGCGGGGGATCGCACTCTCTATAATGGCTTGGAATGAGAAGGGGTTTTTCTCTTTGGGATTCTATGCAATGCGAGGGAATAGGAAAGGGTTTGGTCTTTTCGGATTTTTTCCAGTGGGAGTGAATGAGAAGGGGTTTGTTCCATTGGGATTCCTTCTGCGTGCCCTTGCGTTTACTGGGGAGACCTGTCTGTTGCCAAATTGCTTTGTTTTTAACTTTGTGTACCCTCGTTTGAACCCTAAAAATTAAAGTATAAATATAATGAAACATGGAAAGGAAATTCGTCAGATATCAGGTTATCAGCGGAGCTTATAAGACCGGTAGCTGCTCGCCAGAGAATGCTGAGCCCGATTGACAATATCAGCTCACTGCCATTAAATGGGTACGGTCACAATACAAACCCAGAAAAATCAAATGAAGCAAAACTGGACATCAAATAAGAAAAGGGCAAACATTTATTTCAGAAGGAGATGATATTTCACAGGCAGTTTTGTAGTCAGAACTTGTGATTGCGTGAAATTGATTGGTTGAATGTTGGACTGAAGTTTACATTCACATCTGTATTAGGTAATTTCCGTTGGGCAAATGGCAGGCAGTCATTTCACAGGTAATTTCCGGTTAGGCAGATGGCAGGCAGTCATTTGACAGGTAATTTCCATTAGGCAGATGGCAGGCAGTCATATCACAGGTAATTTCCGGTTAGGCAAATGGCAGGCAGTCATATCACAGGTAATTTCCGGTTAGGCAGATGGCAGGCAGTCATTTCACAAGTAATTTCCGTTAGGCAAATGGCAGGCAGTCATTTCGCAGGTAATTTTCTTTCGGCAGATGGCAGGCAGTCATTTCACAGGTAATTTCCGTTGGGCAGATGGCAGGCAGTCATTTCACAGGTAATTTCCATTTGGAAGATGGCAGGCAGTCATTTCAATCTGTGGAGCGATGGCCTTTTTCCAGTGGAATACTCTTGCTGTTATGTTTAGTGTTTCCGAGCAACAGCCAGGACACGCTCTCCCTCGCCCCCAAAGTCACGGCGTGAGGTGCTGGTCTAAGTCCAGTATCAAGGGGAAAGGAGTTGGGGGCGGCTTAATCATCAAACTTGAATTCCCAAAAATGAATCGTTTTGTAAGAAGGAAAAGAAGTTCTTCTGCAACAGAAAGTTCAAATAATGATGGACTATTGCTGATCATCTGGAAGAAAGCTTATTACTCGGTTACAGTCAGCCGGGGATTTTGCTATGCAACTTGATGAAAGTACTGATATTTCAAATTGTGCAACACTGTTAGTTTCTGTGAAATACGTCGGGCAAGATGACTTTACGAAAGTTTTGTTGTGTTGTCTAACTTTACCAACAAATACAGGAGCACAGATATTCGAAGCACTGCGTGACTGTGTAGATGGAAAATACAAATAGGACTGGGCTAATTGCAAAGGAATTCCCAGTGATGGAGCAGCAAATATGACAGGTAGAAATAGCGGAGTTGTGAGAAGAATATCTGAGGCAGCTGGGAATGATGTTTAGAATCACTGTTTCATTCACCACGAGGCTTTGGCGTCCAAGGGTACTCCCCCTGATCTTATGACAGTACTGAAGGGAGTAGTGAAAATTGTTAATTTCATTAAAGGAAGCTCACTGAACTGCAGGCTTTTTCAAGCGTTATGCTCAAAAATGGGAGCTGTGCTTACTCATTTACTGTTTCACATTGAAGTACAATGGCTGTCACGGGGCAGGGTGCTTACAAGGGTGTACGACCTCAGGAAAGAGATTCACATTTTTCTGGTAGAGAAATATTTAAATTGGCAAATTTATTTTATGATGACAGTTGGTTAATGAACCTGACTGACATGTTCTCAATTTTAAACGAACTAAATTTGAAGATACAAGGAAGAGGCAATGATTTGTTTCGATATTGTGAACTGATACAAACATTCCAAAAGTCATTAGAACTGTGGCAAGCCCGACTGAAAAGTAATCACCAGAGCTATTCCATGCTCCCAACACTGTTACAACATATTGAGGAGAACAGCATCAATGAAGAAAAAGGGAATGAAATGAAATGTGACATACAGTTACATCTCGCTGTTCTGTCTGACCATTTTAGTCGCTACTTCCCTGCAGTGGGATTTGAAAATTTGAAGGAAAAGCGTTGGGTGAAAGATCCTTTTGCTTTCGAAAATCCTGAATAGATAATGAAGCTAAACTTGATGCCTGAGCAAAAAAAACGAGATGATGCGACTCACCTGTGATAGCACACTGAAAACACGCCACAAGTCATTCAGTTTGTCATCTTTTTGGATCAGTGCTTTCAAAGATTATTCACTATTAAGTAAGTTTAGCGTTGCGTTGTTGCTGCCGTTCACAACAACCTACATGTGGGAACTGGGATTTTCGACTGTGAGAAGGTTAAAAACAAGAGAAAGAAACCGACTCAACAACGCACCTGATATGCGTTTAGCGCTTTCATCTTGTGATCCAGATTGGAACGAGATCATGAACAACAGGCAGACCCACCCGTCACATTATTTAAGTGAAACTCAACCTGATCTTTTTTTACTGCATTTATACTGTATTTAAAATGCTTTTCAAGCAACGTCGATGTTTAATTTTTGCTATTACTTGAAGTGAAGTTAAGAGCGAACGTGTACTGACCTTTATTTGGATTTGATGAAAACTCCAGTCAGAAGATATTATTGGTTTGGGTCTCTGGGGGAAGTGTTTTTCTTCCACTGGGCCACGAGAAAACAAGTTTGAGAAAATCTGTTCCACATTGTCCGGTCAGTGCCTGTTTCGCAAACCGGCTCTGAATTCCTCAGTCTGTCTTTCTGGACACGGTTCTGTGCACGACGCAGGCAATAAAACACTGACCGAATATACCATGTGACTAATGGCGGCCAGATGCCCCACAATCCTCCGCGGCACAGAAACCGCTCTATCTCTGCAAGGCGCTGATGTCCCGCTCAGACTGCGCATGCTCCCCAGGCCCGCCCTCCATTCTGGGAGCGCCACGGTTCTGTGGTTTGTCGCGAGTCGGACTCGGTGGAAACGGGAGAAGAAACCGGGAAGCGGCGGGTAGGATGGGGGAGGCGCTGGATGATGGGTTCAATGGTGTTCGGGGCCCCAGCCCGATGGGCCCCCAGGGTCTGATTCGGAGCCTGAGCCGCACTCGTGTTGCTGAGTCTCCGCTCGGCCCCGCTCAATGTTCGGGACCCGCACTGCGCATGCTCCGGCCACCAGACCTTCCCGCGCCTGCGCGCTGCACTCCTAATGGAGATAGACCGTATTCTATCGCGCGGGGCATTCTGGCTAAGGTCAACCACCATTGTAAGCCCCTCTTGCTGATATTTCAGTATTGGGTTCAGAAGGGCGAGGTTTATCCATCAAAAGCAAAATTCTGCGGATGCTGGAAATGTGACAGAAAAACAGAAAATGCTGGAAAGCCTCAGCAAGTGAGGCAGCATCCGTGGAGAAAGAAACAGAGTTAACATCTCAGGTCAGAGATAAGGTTTCGTCAGAACAGGAAAAATTTAAAGATTTAATAGATTTTAATGCAGGTACAGAGTCAGGCAAAAGGCGGGGGCGGGGGAAGAACAAAAGGGAAGATCTGTGATAGGGTGCAGGAGTGATAAAGCGACAAAAGGGATGATGGTGCAAGGGGAGGAGGGTGTTAATGAGACAAGTCAAGAAACGAAAGATGGGTCCAGAGGAGCTTTAAAGCCAGCTCGATGTGTAAATGATATCGTGAACCGAAAGAAGTGCATTTGAAGCAGAGAGCCAAAGACACGCCAATAATAATTGCAGCTTTTCATTTGATTTGATTTTAAATGGCTAAGTTTATGAACTGAATCATGCTTCTCCAATTTCCCGACTCAGATTCAAGGCGTCAGTTTATTTTCTTTCTCTGAGACCCTCAACTTCACCCGGCAGCGTAATGTTGGCGAGCGGTGATTAATTTCCCCGAGAACCAACAGGAAGAGAGCCCAGGCCGGAGGGCCCCGGGAGCAGTGTCTTCTGCACCAATCGCGGTGCTTGAGGTGTGGAACCTGGGTCGGCGAGTCAGTTGAGTTTGTGGGAACCCTTGTTAATAATTTATCTTTTAAAAGCTCAGTCGAGATATATCTTGTCAAGAAAGTAGTTTTAATATTTGTCAGTATTTTTTTTACCTGGAGTTCCTATTATTAGTTTCAGACACTTCAGTGCTCAGTGGATCAAGTGTTTAAATGTCATTCATTTCCCTCTTTCCATGTCGCCTCCGAGAACTCTGCGTTCTTCCAATTCTGGCATCTTGTTCATCCCCAAATTCCTTCGCTCCACCATTGGCGGCTCTGCCTTCAGTTGCCGAGGCCCTGAGCTCTTTGACCAAGCTCAGTCCTAATGTCTCCTTCTTTGGCTCAGAGTCAATTGTTTTTCTGATTACGCTCTTGTGAAGTGCCTTGGAACGTTTTACTACGTTAACGGCGCAATGTAAATGCAGGTTGTTGTTGATGTGCTAACGTTGGCCTCAGCTTTGCCGGACAGAATCAGCCAGGGACGGCGGCTGTGATACTCCCCGTGGTTGAAATGCCGACAGCTCGCTGTCTAGGCTCACAAGTACAGAATTACCACTTGGCCGGGGACTGGAGGGCAAACAGTGACTGGGCCCGAACCCCACCATCACGCAGCACCTTCAGGAGGGAAAGGGAGAAAAAATAGAGCCTGCGATGAATCTAGATTTCAAACAGCGAGGACGTGTCAAGGAGGGAGAGTGTGGGACGGAGAAATTCGCAGCTTAATAGGGGCAAGGAGGGAGAGTGTGTGGGACGGGCGATTTACAGCTGAGGAGGTGCAAGGGCGGAAAGAATGTTCCAGAGAAACCAGAACTGTCTGTTGTGAATTTGTATCCTGCACTGACAGTGATGATTTTTGTAAATGAGGAGGACAGATGCATAGACTCGGCTTGTATTGTCTTGAATTTACAAGATTAAGGTGTGATCTAATTGAGGTGTTTGAGAAGATTAAAGGATTTTATAGGGTAGATAGAGAGAAACTATTTCCTCCAGTGGGGGAGTCCAGAACAAGGGGGAATCAACTTAAAATGCAACCATCCGCAACAAGGTTGTGGATGGCAAGGGCCTTGTTCAGAAGTGAATGGACATCTGGAGGGAGATGAGGAGAGAGGAGGTGACTGATCAGGCAGTGCCAAAAATGAAGGAGAAATGATGACTGGTCAGGGAGTGTCTGTCAATGAAGGAGAAATGATGACTGGTCAGGGAGTGTCTATAAATGAAGCAGAAATGGTGATTGATCAGGGAGTGTCTGTAAATAAAGGAGAAATGGTGACTGGTCAGTGTGTGTCTGTAAATGAAGGAGAAATGGTGACTGGTCAGTGGGTGTCTGTAAATGAAGGAGAAATGGTGACTGGTCAGTGTGTGTCTGTAAATGAAGGAGAAATGGTGACTGGTTAGGTAGCGGACATCACCAAAAGTGGGAGATATTACAGATGGACAGCTTACAGGCAGCTAGAGGGAGGGACACTGTGTTGAAAAGAGGACAAGAGCATAAACACCCAGCCAGAGACAGCACCTTCAGGGAAGGAGAGGGACGGGAACCAGTGAGTGTAGAACTGAACCCAGCCAGAGTCAGCACCTTCATGGGAGGAGAGGGAGGGGAACCAGTGAGTGTAGAACTGAACCCAGTCAGAGTCAGCACCTTCAGGGGAGGAGAGGGAGGGGAACCAGTGAGTGTAGAACTGAACCCAGCCAGAGTCAGGACCTTCAGGGGAGGAGAGGGAGGGGAAAACTTAAATAGAAGGAAAAATGTTGGAGGTGGTGCGATGGGTTTGGATTTCAGCAGAGGGAGGAGGGTGAGTGTGTGGGACGGGGATTTACAGTCTGGGAGAATGAATGGGAAGAATGTTCCATAGAAACTGGAATTCCCAGTTCTGAATTTCTATCCTGTATTCCCTGTATTCACAGTGAAGTCTTTTGTAAACTCCTTTTACAGCGTATTAGAAGGGGAGGATTTGAAGATGAAAAAATCAAACCAAATATCACATAGAGACCTGACAGTCACTCAATTCACCAGCACCTGAAGATCATCGGCCGTTGAATATAGAAGGAGTAATGTTTGTCTGTTCTGTCTGTGGGAAAAGATTTCGTACATCAGTGTAACTGGAAAATCACCGAGAAACATACACCCGAGTGAGAGTGTTCCAGTGTACTGACTGTGGAAAGAGCTTTAACCAGTTACACAGCCTGAAAACACATCATACCATTCACAGTGGGGAGAAACCAAACACGTGTTCTGTGTGTGGACGAGGCTTCAACTGATCGTCCAACCTGGAGAGACATGAGGACACCAGCAGCACGGAGAAACCGTGGAAATGTGGGGACTGTGGGAAGGGATTCAGTTCCCCGTCCCGGCTGGAAACTCATCGACGCAGTCACACTGGGGAGAGGCCGTTCACCTGCTCCGTGTGTGAGAAAGGATTCATTCATTCATCCAATCTTCTGGCACATCAACTTGTTCATACTGATAAGAAACCTTTCAAATGTTCTGAATGTGAAAAGAGCTTTAAAAGTAAAAAGGATCTACTGGCACACCAACGCACTCACACTGGGGAGAGGCCGTTCATCTGCACTGAGTGTGGGAAGAGATTCACTCAGTCATCCAACCTGCTGACACACCAGCGAGTTCACACTGGGGAGAGGCCGTTCACCTGCTCTGTGTGTGGGACGGGTTTCACTCTGTCATCCGGCCTCATTGAACACCAACTTGTTCACACTGATAAGAGACCCTTTAAATGTTCTGACTGTGAGAAGAGCTTTAAAAGAACAAGGGATCTGCTGAAACACCAGCGAGTTCACACTGGGGAGAGGCCGTTCACCTGCTCTGCGTGTGGGAAGGGATTCACTCAGTCATCCAACCTCATTGAACACCAACTTGTTCACACTGATAAGAGACCCTTTAAATGTTCTGACTGTGGGAAGAGCTTTAAAAGAATAAGGGATCTGCTGAGACACCAGCAAATTCACGCTGGAGAGGGTCCGTTCACCTGCACTGAGTGTGGGAAAAGTTTCACTCATTCGTCCGACCTGCTGAGACACAAGCGAGTTCACACTGGGGAGAGGCCGTTTACCTGCTCCGTGTGTGGGAAGGGATTCACTCGATCATCCCACATGTTGAGTCACCAGCGAGTTCACACTGGGGAGAGGCCGTTCACCTGCTCCCTGTGTGGGAAGGGATTCACTCACTCATCCAACCTGATTGAACACCAACTTGTTCACACTGATAAGAGACTTTTTAAATTTTCCGACTGTGAGAAGAGCTTTCAAAGAAAAAAGGATCTGCTGACACACCAACGCATTCACACTGGGGAGAGTCCGTTCACCTGCTCCGTGTGTGGGAAAGGATTCATTCAGTTATGCAGCCTCATTGAACATCAACTTGTTCACACTGATAAGAGACACCTGAAATGTTCTGTCTGTGAGAAGAGCTTTAAAAGAAAGTGGAATCTGCTGAGACACGAACGTAATCACACTGGGGAGAGGCCGTTCACCTGCTCTGTGTGTGGGAATGGATTCACTCAATCATCCCACCTGCTGAGTCACCAGCGAGTTCACATGTGACTGCAGGGGTTGGATTCTACTGTTATTGCTGATGTTAATCACATCCAGGACTGAACCATGTTCATTCTGACAGTTGGGGTTTGTTTCTGATGTTAATAACCCCTTTTTACTGTATTCTGTACAAGAGTCAAATAAATCAGCTTTCCTTTGAAGACAGTGTGTCCAGTGCTTGACATCTTGATGATAAGGCAAGCTGATTGAGGATTATTATGAAGTGAGTCGTATCCATCTTAGAACTGATTTCCTATACCTTTTAAAAGATGGATATTCAAGACATCCAAGTCTGACAGGACTGAATGTCCCAGCACTGACTGTGTGTATGACAGGACTGGGTGTCCATGCACTGACTGTGTGTATAACAGGACTGAGTGTCCCAGCACTGACTGTGTGTATGACAGGACTGGATGTCCATGCACTGACTGTGTGTATAACAGGACTGAATGTCCCAGCACTGACTGGTGTATAACAGGACTGAGTGTCCCAGCACTGACTGTGTATAACAGGACTGAGTGTCCCAGCACTGACTGTGTGTATAACAGGACTGAGTGTCCCAGCACTGACTGTGTGTATAACAGGACTGAGTGTCCCCGCAATGACTGTGCGTAGAGTGTACATGGGCTGTGGGAGGAGATAAATGGTTGGGGTAGAATCCATGATAGGGTGGAGTGACATGGGGTTGTCGGAGGAGATTAAATCTGTTGGAGGAGGTTACAGAGATAGGGAGGGGGCGAGGACCATGGAAAGTTTAGAACACGAGGATGAGGATCTTAAAATGTCGGACCGGGTGCCAAAGTACGAACACACGAACATAAACTTACGGTTCACTGACCGGCAGACAGGTGGTGAAGACATTGATGTCCGCGGGGGAACAGTCAGGGTCACAGCAGCAGTCGAGTTCGCAGACTCCGCCAGTCAGGTCACAGGTACAAATGGGAACGGCTGGAACAAGACACACAGTGAGATCTTACAACAGAGCACGGACGGTCTCAAAGACCACCTCCCTCCCTTGCAACTGTTGCCACTGGCGGGAGGGTCGGTAACCAGAGGACACAGATTGAAGGGAATTGGGAAAAGAGCCAGAGGGAGATGAGGAGAATGTTTTTAGGCAGCGAGTTGTTCTGATCTGGAATTCACTGCCTGAAAGGGCGGTGGGAGCAGATTCAATAATAACTTTCAAAAGGGAATCGGGTCAATCCTTGAAGGGGGGAAATTTGCGGGACTGTGGGGAAAGAGCAGGGGGGAGTGGGAGTAATGGGATCGCTCTTTCACAGGGCCGGCACAGGCGCGATGGGCCGAGCGGCCTCTTTCACAGGGCCGGCACAGGCGCGATGGGCCGAGCGGCCTCTTTCACAGGGTGGGCACAGGCGCGATGGGCCGAGCGGCCTCTTTCACAGGGCCGGCACAGGCGCGATGGGCCGAGCGGCCTCTCTCTGTGCTGTATGATTCTCGCTCACTTTTGGGCTCCGACCCACGGCCCGTTTGACGGGGAGGCGGGAGAGTGACTCCCCCCCGAGCCCAGCTCGACACCGGCCGCTGACAGAGTGGAGATTCACGGGGCCCGCAGGAGGCCCCGAGTAACTTCCCCCGTCACCCCACCCTCCCCTCTCAGGCCACTCCCGGGTGCGGGCCCTCCCTCTGTCGGCCTCGCCCCCGCCCACAGCACCGCCCGCCCGCCATCATCCTCTCGGCGCCGGCCTGTTGCTGAGGGAACGCGGCACTGGAACCGCGCGGCGCATGCGCGGCATCCCTCTGGCCCGAGCGGCACATACGCCTCGTGACGTCAGCGCGCAAAGGTGAGTGACGCTTCAGAGTGTCACGTGGTGGAAGGTGTCAGCCCAGGAGACGGGGGGAGGAGAGAGCTGTCAATCAAAGGGCCCGGATTCAGCACTCACTGCGCACAGGGTTTGGAGAATTTGTTTAAAATGCAAAATGTGCAAGAATGAAATAAAATTAGAAATGTACCAAAAAGGGAAAAAAAACTGCAAATATAATAATCTGAATTTAAAACAGAAATGTCTAAACTCACATAAGGCTGATGGTCTGGGTCCTCCCGCCACTATTAGTCGTCTCTCCCTGGGGCATAGGATGAGCAGAATGCTTGAATGGACCTTTTTTTAATGCAGATGTATGGAATGGACCAGCGAGGGAGGCTGTGGGGCCTGATTGTATCAGCAATTTCCAGAGAATTGGCGAAGTACCTGACAGTGGTACCTTGGGATACGACAGCCTCGAAATTTAAAATTATTTTGGTACATGTGCACTCGCTTTTTGTGATTGGTGTACCTGGACACCTAAACCCCTTTGCTCCTCTACAGTCCCTAGTTTCTCACCATTAAGAAAATTCTCCTATTTCTCACTTGGTGCCAAGTGAATGTACAGAAGGCCGGTGTTTATGCTCTGCATGAGCCTCCTGTCACCCTTCTTCATCTAACCCTAACAGCATATCTTTCTATTCTTTGGGATACGACAGGCTCGAAATTGGGATCTTCAATGTTGTTTTTGATACATGTGCACTAGATTTCCAAACTTCGCCAGTAAAAGTAATGTACTTTTATTGTTTGGTGTACCTTGACACCAAAGCCCCTTTGCTCCTCGACAGTCCCAATAGATGCTCTTTGTATTACTCCCCGCATCTTTACAGTCTGGCAGTGTTTACTCTCTTCACTGTCCAATAACAACAGAGACGGCGAGACTGGAACTTTTTTTTGTATTTCAAAATATAGTTTATTTCATAAAATTTATGGATGCACACAGTTCAATGTAAATATCACAGTTACAATTCAAAATAATCAATAAAGATTGTGCACACGACGATTCCATTTTTACAATTCAACACAGTATATATTTTCTCGGAAATGATGGACAATACAAGGTGAAACAGCCTTACACAGTGGCCTTTCCCCATAAAGCCTTTGCCTGGGCCGCACCTCGCTTCAGTGTGTCCCACTGCTGTCGGGGGTGCACCCCTCTTCGACTCCATGGTATAGGGATCATGTCTCTATGGAGGGGGGTTATCACCTTTTACCCGAATACATGGATCCATTCGCCCACATTCATGTTAGTGTTTGGCAAACACTTTCTGATGTCTTTCACACACCTGTAGAAGCTTGGGGTCAGAGACGTAGGGGGTAATTTCACCTTCACTGCTTGGGCGGTAAACTGACGGAGCAGAAATTAAAATCGGGCCGGTTCTTTCAGCGGGGGGACGGGGGGGGGGGGGTGATCCGCTCCACCAGTTCAGCCCCCCGCGATGGTGAAAATTTCCCTCCATGTGTTGTGAACCGGTGCAGTTTGAAACAATGAACCAGCTTGTGGTCTTCGAAGATTGATATTAGGGCGGAGGTCAGGAAAAGTGTGGCCGATTTTAAGTATCCCCGCCTGGCGGAAATGGGGTGGTCGAGGCGAGTAAATGGTGTCAGGTCACTTACCGCCCCTTTAACGTTGGAGTTCCTGCCTCCACCACCGTGGGTCGGGTCCTGAGAAGAGCGGCCGGAGCAACACCCACCTGTTTCCGGGTCAGACCACGTGTAATATGTAAATCAGAGTATTGTGACGTATCTGGGACAGTATTTAAATTTGGTGACGAATGGGAGGAGGAGCCGCCCTATCGATGGGCATTGAGTGATCCAGAACACTGAGAAGTTTATTGTTAACTTATATTTTTTGGAGTAAGGATGAGCCGGAGAGCTTTCCCTTGGCCTGCTGCGGCCGTGAGAAATCTCCCGGCCCCTGATCATCTCAGAAATGTATCAGGAGGTTTCCTCATAGATCTGTGTAACCAGGCCCAGCCTCATGTCCCATTAAACTCCCTGCACTGAGTAAACATTGCTGCACAGCAGCTCAGAGAGGAAACGATCTCCGGAACTCCCCACTGGAATTTGAAATTACATTAATATTTTACCAGTCAGTAACGGTCCGGGTGTTGGTCCATTATTATTCTGTTCTGGTCAAAACAAATGTCCCAATGAACAGGACGCTGTCTGACCCTGACAGCTCACCCTCAGTCCATCCCACCGGGCAGTCTGTATGATGGGAAATAATCATCAATCGAAAAGGAGGATTTGATTTTATTCATTTCAGGATTAAACATTTAATATTGAAATCATATTATTTCCAGACTAATAACAGCAAATAATTTCATGTTAGAATCACATCTTGTATCATTTCACAAACACCGCATTTGTCGGGTAAAATATAATTCCTGTCTGCTTTTTTCCAAATTTATTTCAAGTATTCGATTGATATCAGTTACTTTAGTGAACTCATTGATGTCAATAGATAGTAAAATCAGGCGCGGTGAATAACGGGCGCCCGATCCGCTACCGCCCGTCTTAGGCCACCGCCAAACGTGAAACTCCAATTGACTCTAATTAACTTTTTATTTAATTTCGGATGGAAAGACTTCAGACGTTTCTATGATTTAACTAATGTAACAATTAGATTCAGTGGGTATTTCACCCCGTTCTTCAGCTCCTCTCTGAATTTAGTCTGGGTCACAGCATAAATACACGTGTTGGTGCAGGAACTGAGAAGTTGAAGCTTGAATCCGGCTGACTCAATGTCACTGACCGTATAGAACTGGGCGTCTGTTATACGCAGAGAGATAACATAAAAAACTCCAGTGCTCCATAACAATATAAAACTGCCTGATATACTGAAGAGTAAAATGATCGATTTCCTTCGGTTCTCCATCTCTGGGTCCTTGTGATTCTCTCCATTGCTGCGGCCCCGGAGTCCCCTGCGGACTCTACTGGCCGCTAAAATGTGCCTGGCGGTGAGAACATTGAAAAGCAAAATCAGAATGAATGGGAGACAAGGCATTAACACAAGATTAAACAAGTCAAAAGCTGCCCATGCGGGTGAAGTGAAAAAGGTCGGTTTAAACACACAACCCCGGGGTATATTGTCCATTATATATTCCGGGTCAAATACGAAGTACCAGGGAATGTTCAGTAAACAGCTCAGCGCACTCACCACCCCGATAACAACAGCCGCCGTTTTCTCGGTGCAATATTTTGTTTTCAGCTTCTGACAACAAATGGCCACAAATCGATCAAAGGTGAAAGCGACAGTGAACCAGACAGAGGCCGCCGTGTTAATTAAACTCAGTATTTCAATGAGACGGCACACGGGGGTAATGTTCAAGAATAAAACTGGGAAATAAATCTCAACAATGCGCCACATTATGACATCAGTGATAACGACCAGGAGATCGGCCGCCGCCATTCCCACCAGGTAGCGAGTGATACATTTGGAGAGTCCGCACTTTCCTCGGGACAGGATCACAATCGCCACCAAGTTAACTGTAAGAGAGAGAAACGGAAGGAGAGAAATTACTGATCAGACCTGGAGACAAGGCGGCAGTGTGACAGGATCTGGTGTAAAATTTCCAGCTTTGTTGCTGCATCAAACGGTGGAAACTGATTCACTGACCTGGGCAGCGCTTTCGGACAGATAAATGTTTTTAAACACAATAATCAATAATGAATTGGGAAATTGATACAGAGAGTGAATAAAGTGAGCACCAGATCCACTGGAAGGGCCGAGTGAGGGGGCAGTGCCAGTGGGGAAGGGAGGAGGGATTTAAACACCGGGATTCCAACAGGTTAAATCCGGATTTGGGCTCCAGATGGACGGGAAAGTGAGCGATGGACGAGAAGGTGAGGGGACAGGGGGAGGTTTGTTGCTCTGGGTGGAGAGAGCCGACTGGAGCTGGCACAAAACGGGAAAGACCAAGATCCGTGGGGGTGAGTTTGAGGCTTCGGATTGGATTAGAAGAGGCAACTGGAGGCCGAGCGAGCGAGTGCGTTTGGGCGGGAGACCAAGGAAAAGGACATGTATGAGCTGGAGGGGAATCAGTAGCTGATAGTTTGGGAAAGCGAATGAACTGAGGGAACGGATGAGGAAATGGAGGATTCGATGCCGTGGGAGGAGAGGCTGGGATTCACAGGGAGAGACTGCAGGAGGGTGTTGGAGGAAATCTAATCTAAAGGTCCAGCTCACACAATCCAATTAATGAATTCAACCATTAATTTCTTTGGTTATTGGTGTCAATGAACTGTTCGTTGGTTACATAATGTGTTCAATAAATTTACTTTGCATATTCAACTAAAATTACATTAAAACACAATCATTGAATTCGCCTCGTTCTTTATTGAATAAAACTGACACATAGCTTCTGGAATACAATATCCCCATAATTCAAAGCGATAAAGAAATCACTGATCCTATTCTTTAAATACATTTCAATTATGTTTATGAATTCAATCAGTAAACAAGTAAAAGGAACATTCACATAAACAGAACTAGGAGCTGATAGTGATAAACACACCAGGAGAGAGTACAATAAAACTCTCACAATCTGACAACATCCTGATAAAAAATTCAAGTCACATTTCCACTTCATAATTGTACTGGAAGTTTCAACAGTTCATTCCGATGAATTATTCACACCGCTGCCGCTCTCTCTCTCTCTCCCCTCTTTCTCCTTCTCTGACTGTGTATCTCTCTCCTTGTCTCTCTTTTTCTATTGTTCCTTCTCCCCCTATCTCTCGTTTTCCTGCTCAGTTTCTTTCTCAATCGCTCCTCTCTATTTCTCCGCACTCTCTCTACTCTCTTCCTCAATGCCCCTTTTCACATCCGAGTAAATCCGAACATCCTGCGCCTGCTTTCCCTTCACCAGCCCCGTGTTCAAACGATTTTGTTCTTAGTGTCAGTTTGTTAAATGGTGAAGCCTCTGTGAACAGTTTAATGTTTCTACAGATCATCCAAATCTCCACCTGTTCACCTGCACTGTTCACTTCACCTACAATGCATGGAATAAACAGAATTGAAACCCTCTTCCAGACACACCTCACAATGATTGAAATTCCTTCTCCTGTAATTATAAAGTACAGCGTTAGATGGCGGCATTGTTCAATGAACAAAACGCCGACATCACCGCTGCAAACGCCGACATCACCGCTGCCACTTATAATCCACGGATAAATAGAAAGGCTCCTGATTCCAACAGATAAAGTGCAAACTGATACAACATAACCTCAAAACATTGCATTTTACAGTGAATTCATCGACAGTGAAGCAGAGAATGAGATGTGAAAGAATCAGCAACAAACTCAGTTCAGTAGCCAGACATCTGAAGCGGTGTCAGATACACACACAATGAAATTATCTTTCATAACAGTGATAACCAATAATACATTGAAATCCCTGTTAAACCGTACCATGTTATCGGGGAGGGAGGACATTGCGCCGCCTCCTTGTGACACCGTGACCGTGAGCTGTCTCATTATCAATCACTGAAAACACATTGATGACAAAATATTCCAGGACAGGTTAGTTCCACAACATGAAACTGTGAACAACTCCTGATGGTCTGAGACCAGCTCTTAGCCCAGACACCTGATTCCAATACATTCAGTACAGAGAATAATCCAGTAACAATGCCAGGGTTGGATATACAAGATCATAAGGCATACAATGCAGCTGCTATAAGACAACAATAGCAGAGACTTAGGACAATCGATCAACTGATAGAACAGAACAGTCCACTGTGTAATACACGATGGGAGAAAAATAATGCCAAGTACAGCAGCAGAGTTAATACCGATTTAGACGATGAACAGCTGAGATAATGGCTTACCTGGAACTCCAACGGCTGCAAGGACAGGATAATAAATACATTCTATCTGATACATTATTGAATATCCCATTTCTGTGAGAAGCAGTAATGTCTGTTGGCCTGGAAACCGCAGCTCCGGCAGGCACTCTGTGTGGATTCATTACAGCGATCCCTGATTTATACAGGGGGTAAATCTCCACTGACACGGTTATACCCCTGATCATTGCTATTAGTTACAGTCATTTGAACAAACAAATTTCTTCAGCAGCTTTGCCCAAATGTAAGTGATGACGTGGATATATCACAAACATCTCAAAGTTCAGAACCTTGTCTTAATGAGGCCTCTCTCAGGAATAAAGTTAAAAGCTGTGCTCAGAAAGGACTGGTCCAACAATGAGCGGCTCCATTTACAGTTTTCATATAATTGTATTGACCATGTTCACTCCTGCCGATTCAATTATAAATTTTACAGATTTCTCCACAATGTGCATTGAATCCAGGGACACAAGTAAACCCGTTTCACTCTGTTCCTGCAGTTTCCCAGTTAAAGTATGAATTTTGAGTCTCTGACACGAAGACAGTCTCTAAAAGGGACCCCATCCTTTCAGGCAGTGCTTAACAACCCTCTGTGTAAAAAATATGCTCCACATTTCCCCTCTATTCTTTTGGCAATTATTTTAAACCTATTACCTCTGATTACCAATCCAGTTGCCAGAGTATGCAGTTTCCACTATTTGCTCTATAAAAAACCCTCATTATTTTGAACACCACTCATGGTCTCCCCTTAACCTTCTCTGATCTAAGGAGGACAATCCCAGCTTCTCCAATCCCTCCACATAACTGAAGTCACTCATCCCTGGCATCACCCTGGTAAGTCTCCTCTGTACCCTCTCCAAGGCCTTTACATCCTTCTTAAAGTGTGATGCTCAGTGCTGTACACAATACTCCAGCTGAGGCCTAACCAGTCTTTTTGTGAAGGTTTCACATGACTTCCCTATTTGTGTATTCAATGCCCCTATGTTCAAACCCGTGTATCCCATACGCTTGCTTAACCACCTTATCAACTGGCCCTGCCACTTTCAAAGATTTGTGAATATACACCCCCAGGTCCGACTGCTCTTCCACCGCCCTCAAAACAGTACATTGAGTTACATCGAAACTACAGCACTGAAACAGACCATTCGGCCCAATTGGTTTATGCCAGCTTTTATGCTCCACACGAGCCTCTTCCCTCCCTACTTCATCTAACCCTTTCAGGACACCCTATTTCTTTCTCCCTCTTTTGCTTATGTGGCTTCCCTTTAAATGCATCTACGTTATTTGTCTCAACTACTCCCTGTGGTAGCGCGTTCCACGTTCTAACCACTCTTTGGGTAAAGACGTTTCACCTGAATTCCTGGATTGATTAGAGACTATCTTATATTTATGACCTCTAATTTTCGTCTCCCTCATCATCTTAATGACCTCTATCAGGTCACCCCTCGTCTTCTCTTTTCTACAGAAAAGAGATCCATCCTGTTCAGCCTTTCTTGATAAGGATAACCTCTCAGTTATGGCATCATCCTTGTGAATCTTTTTTGCACCATCTCCAATGCCTTTATATCCTTCCTATAATATGGCGACCAGACTGTGCACAATACTCCAAGTGTGGCCTAACCAAGGCTTCATACAGGTTTAACGTAACTTCTTTGCTTATCAATTCTATTTCTCTAGAATTGAATCCCAGTGCTTGATTTGCCTTTTTTTAACCTGCGTCGCTACTTTTCGTGATTTGTGTATTTGTGCCCCAAGATTTTATTAAAATTTCAAAGTATACTTCATTTCTTAAAATTTAAGGATATACACATTTCAATGTAAATCACAATTACCGTTCAAAACAATACAGATCGTTCACACAATGACCTCATTATTATAATTCAAATCACAGTACATATCTTCGAATACATGCTGTACAATACAATGTGAAATGGCCTTATACAGTGGCCTTTCCCCATAGAGCATTTATGTAGGCCGCACCTCATTTCATTACATCCCTCAGCACGTACTCCTGGAACTTGGAGTGTGCCAGTCGGCAACACTCGATCATGGACAGCTCCTTCAGCTGGAAGACCAGCAGGTTTCGGGCGGACCAAAGGGCCAACTTCACCGACTTGATGGTTTTCCAGAAGCAGTTGATTTCTGTCTTGGTGTGCGTCCTGGGGAACTGCCCGTAGAGCACAATGTCCTGTGTTACTGAGGTGTTGGGGATGAACCCGGACAGATAAAAATACATCTGTCTCCACATCTTCTGCACCAAGGGTCAGCCCACCAGGAGATGGACGATGGTCTCCTCCTTGCTGCAGTCTCGAGGGCAGCTCGCGGTGGTTCTGAGATTGCGTGAGTTTTGGAAGGACCGCAGTGGCAGGGCCCTTCTCACCATCATCCAGGCTACATCCTGGCGCCGGTTGGTCAGTTCTGGCAATGAGTCATTCTGCCAAATGGCATCGACCGTCTGGTCGGGGAACTGCTGGATCAGATCCACCCTCTCCTTTACCTGCAGGACTCCCACTGTCTGGCGGCCTTGTGGTCGTCAGGATCCTCTCCACCTGGGACAGGTGGGGTTGGGGGATTACGGTTCAGCTGGCCGAGACGTCTTGCGTCTGCTCGGCCAGCGTGGCCAGACCCAGCCTTCTCAGTGTGGGGGACAGGTAAAAACGCAGCACGTAGTGACACTTGGTGTTTGCGTACTGGGGCTCTACACATATCCTCAGGCATCCACACACAAAGGTGGCAATCAGCATCAGAGTAGTTTTGGGGACAGTCTTCCCCCCTTTGTCTGGGGTCTTGGACGTGGTGTCCCTGCGGACAAGTTCTGCCTTGGACCTCGAGACAAAGTGCAAGATAGCTCGGGTGACTGTGACGGCGGATCAGCGGGGTATGGGCCAGACCCTGGCCACGTGGAGCAAAACTGCGAGTACCTCACACCTTATCACCAGGTCCCTGCCGGTTATGGAGAGGGAGAGCCCCACCTCCATAACAAGCTTCTGTTTGGACTTGGCGACCCGCTCTCCCCGTTTCATGGTGCAGGCCAGGGACCCCCCGAACCACATGCCCAGCACTTTCATATAGTCGAACCTAACAGTGAAGGGGACAAAGGACTTGGCCTCCACTTGCCAAATAACATGGCCTCGCTTTTATTTCGGTTCACTCTAGACCCCGAGGGCAGCTCGAAACGGTCGCAGATGCCCATCAGTCTGTGAACCGACCGCTGATCAGAGCAGAAGACGGTGACGTCGTCCATGTAGCGGAAACCTTTAACCTGAGAGCCTCCACTGCCTGGGATCGTCACCAACCCCACCCCCCCCCCTCCCCCATGCCTGCGACCTTCCTGATGGATGCAGCGAACGGATCGATACAACACACAAACAAGACCACAGAGAGAAACAGCCCTGCCTGACTCCAGATGTGAATGGAAAGCTCTCGGACTCCCAACCATTGATTAGGACTGCGCTATAGATTTCCGTGTAGAGCGGTCGGATCCAATCGCAGATTGCCTCCTCAAACTACATTTTAAAGAGCACGTCCATCATGTACATGTGGGATATTCAGTCGAAGTCCTTCTGCTGGTCCAGGCTGATGAGCCAGGTGTTCACCCCGCATCCTGCACGGAGGCGATCGTATCACTGAGTAGTGCCAGGCTATCAGGCATCTTCCTGCCAGGTACAGGACAGGTTTGATCCGGGTGGATCAGCAGCTCCAGAGCAGAGCCGGTTGGGAGGACCTCAGACAGAATCTTGTAGTCAACATTTAGCATGGAAACGGGTGCCTAATTTCTGATTTCTTCCCTCTCGCCCTTCCGCTTGTAGATGAGGATGATGATGCCTTTCCTCATGGACTCTGACATGTTGCCTGTCAGAAGCATACCCCCGGACACTTCCACTTCTTTGAAACTGGAAATAATCTACCACCTGGCATACCCACCTTGGATGGTCTCATAAAATGAGAACAATCAGTTCTTATTTCCCTGTTTAAAAAAGCATTTTATCTGGGGATATCGCTCAGTGGTGGAGCGCAAGGTCCTGGGTTCAATCCCCAGCATCTCCAAAAATAGTTTCAACAGAATTACGCACGGAAAGGCGAATCGCGCTTTCTGAGCGCAGCGACTTCCAACTTCTGAGGCTCCACAAGCATTAAATTGCCCCGGAGCAGGACTTCATCTCACGGTCCCCTCAGCAGCTCAGCTCATGGCCGCCGCCGACTGACTGGAATGTGTGACAGTGCAATGTCGAGCGAGCAGTCCCAGCTCTTGTTTGACAATGTGTCATTCATCCATCTCACTTTATGATTCAGAGGTTGGATGTCAACCTCGTCACTGACTATTGGCAATTGTATTTTTTTATTTCCGCTGACTTTTTTTTTGGAAAGTTCAAAGTAAAGAGGAGGAGAAACCCCGTGAACTGAAGCAGAGGTTGAACATTTGGACCACGTGTGAGGACTGGGCCTGTCGTTGTCCGGGGAGACGGAGCGGAAAGCCCACTTTCTTATTCTAAAGTTGCAGCGTTTTTTCCTGAGGGGATGCAGCTCAATGGAAGAGCGCATGCTTTGCATGTATGAGGTCCCGGGTTCAATCCCCGGTTTCTCCAAACGCTTTATGTTTCGAATTTTGAAAAGACCCTCTTGTCCTCACCTCACCTTCACACACAAGGACAGGAAAGGGTTTCTTCACCTCGAGAAAAACCGAACGCTCTCGATGAAATTCAATGGAAGCACGCACGCGCCTTTGAAATGGCTCCCATCCCGGGGCTGGAGAGCGGGCCCGGTAATAATAACAGAGAAAATAGGATCACGAGTCGGCCATTCGGCCCTTCGACCCTGCTCCGCCATTATATATGATCATGGCTGATCCTCCATCGCAAGACGACATTCCCGCTCTCTCTCCATACTATTTGATGCCTTCTGTGTGTATAAATCTGTCTTTCTTAAATATATTCAGTGACTTGGTCTCCACAGCCTTCTGTGGTGGAGAATTCCACAGGTTCACCACCCTCTGAGTGAAGAAATAGATGATTCCCAGTTTCACAGATCGGGGAGCAGCAGCGGAACGGCGTTCAGACTACACAGAGGTAGGAATAGTCTGGATGTTAGGCGGTTCTTCTTTTCCCAGTGAGTACTGAGTCTCTGGAATGCATTGCCGGCTGGTGTGGTGGGTGCTGAATCTCTCTTTGCCTTCTGGATGGATCTGGACCAGTTCTTGACTGAGGCAGAGATCGCATCATATAGAAGGTGAGTGGTTTTACAGTTAACCTACACATGGTCAGTGTGATCCACTGAACTCGATTCGATCGCCTGAAGGAGTCGGGGAGGAATTTCCCAGAATTCTACCTCCTTATTGGCGCTGGATTTGTTTCTAGTTTGTCGCGGCTCCCAGGAGATTACATGATTCCGGTGGGTGGGGCGGGTGGTGTCGGTAGGAAGTGTCCAGTCACGATGATTCGGGCATGTGGGGCAGGATTGATGAACCAACTGGTCTTTTCCTGACCATCGTGTCCGTCTGTAGCCCCAGATCCTCAAGGTGTTTTCAGTGAAGTGATCTTTAAACACAAAACCACACCTGGGGCAAGTCCTGCATCCGTCTATATTGAAATTATACTCAATGCTGTCTGTGTCTCACCTTACCCTCCTCTGAAGCTCAGGGACTCGAAATATTCTTGCCGGCCTCTGCCACAATGCGCCTGAGGATTTCTCGTCCCGTCCAACCGTAAGCAAAGTGACTGATATCGGGAGCGTTCGAAAAATGTGCCCTGAAATAGTAAGGGTGGTTACAGCACGGTTCAAGGAGTCTCTCCCCACTTTCCCAGCCTTTCTTCTCAACTCCCCCTTTCTCATTAGACTAAGTGCCGAGGCCTGGTTTCTTCCGTTCACCCACAGTTGTATCAGGTCCGCAAACTTCATCTTTAATTGTCAGGTTGGAGCAGAAAACTAGATGATTTTAAGCCAAGAATACAAAGTGTCAGCACCCACCACACCAGCCGGCAATGCATTCCAGAGACTCACTATCCTCTGGGAAATGAAGAGCCGCCTAACATCCAGACTATTCTTCCCTCTGTGTGGTCTAAACGCCTGTTCCCTGCTCCTCCCCAATCTTTGAAACTGGAAATAATCTGTCATCTGGCAGTCCCACCATGGGTGGTCTCATAAAATGAGAACAATAAGTTCTTCATTGCTTTGTTACCTATTTATTTTATCTGGGGATGTAGTTCAGTGGTAGAGCGCATGCTTCGCATGTGTGAGGTCCTGGGTTCAATCCCCAGCATTTCCAACAATATTTTTCATCAAAATTACGCACGGAAAGGCGAATCGCGCTTTCTGAGCGCAGCGAGTTCCAACTTCTGAGGCTCCACAAGCATGAAATTGTCCCGGAGCAGGACTTCATCTCACGGTCCCCTCAGCTCAGCTCACAGCAGCCGCTGGTTGACCGGAATGTGTGACGGTGCAATGTCAAGCGAGCAGTCCCAGCTCTTGTTTGACGCTGTGTCATTCATCCATCTCACTTTATGATTCAGAGGTTGGATGTCAGCCTCGTCACTGACGATTGGCAATTATATTTTTTTATTTCCCCTGACTTTTTTTTTGGAAAGTTCGAAGTAAAGAGGAGCAGAAACCCGTGAACTGAAGCAGAGGTTGAACATTGTGAGCTCGTGGAACGACTGGGCATCGCGTTGTCCGTGAGAGACAGACCGGAAAGCCCACATTTTTATTCTAAATTTGAAGCAGTTTTGATGAGGGGATGTAGCTCAGTGGAAGAGCGCATGCTTTGCATGTATGAGGTCCCGGGTTCAATCCCCGGCATCTCCAAACGCTTTATGTTTCACATTTTGAAAAGACCCTCTTGTCCTCACCTCACCTTCACACACAAGGACAGGAAAGGGTTTCTTTTCCTCGAGAAAAACCGAACGCTCTGCACACGATAAAATTCAACGGAAGCACGCACGCGCCTTTGAAATGGCTCCCATCCCGGGGCTGGAGAGCGGGCCCAGTGATAATAACAGAGAAAATAGGATCACGAGTCGGACATTCGGCCCTTCGAGCCTGCTCCGCCATTGGACATGATCATGGCTGATCCTCTATCTCAATACCCCATATTCCCGCTCTCTCTCAATACCCCTTGATGCCTTCTGTGTGTAGAAATCTGTCTTTCTAA
Source organism: Heptranchias perlo (assembly GCF_035084215.1). NCBI lineage: Eukaryota > Metazoa > Chordata > Chondrichthyes > Hexanchiformes > Hexanchidae > Heptranchias > Heptranchias perlo. The sequence goes on along the minus strand of NW_027139729.1, from coordinate 61,502 downwards.
AATATATTCAGTGACTTGGCCTCCACAGCCTTTTGGGGAAGAGAATTCCACAGGTTCACCACCCTCTGAGTGAAGAAATAGATTATTCTTAGTTTCACAGGAGCAGCGGACGGGCGTTCAGACTACACAGAGGTAGGAATAGTCTGGACGTTAGGCTGTTCTTCTTTTCCCAGAGAGTACTGCGTCTCTGGAATGCATTGCCGGCTGGTGTGGTGGGTGCTGACTCTCTCTTTGCCTTCTGGATGGATCTGGACCAGTTCTTGACTGAGGCAGAGATCGCATCATATAGAAGGTGAGAGGTTTTACAGTTAACCTACACATGGTCAGTGTGATCCACTGAACTCGATTCGTTCGCCTGAAGGAGTCGGGGAGGAATTTCCCAGAATTTCCCCTCCTTATTGGCGCTGGATTTGTTTCGAGTTTGTAACCGCTCCCAGGAGATTACATGTTTCCGGTGGGTGGGGCGGGTGGTGTCGGTAGGAAGTGTCCAGTCACGATGCTCCTGGCATGTGGGGCAGGATTGATGAACCAACTGGTCTTTTCCTGACCATCATGTCCGTCTGTAACCCCAGATCGTCAAGGTGTTTTCAGTGAAGTGATCTTTTCGTACAAAACCACACCTGGGGCAAGTCCTGCCTCCGTCCACAGTGAAATTATCCTCAATGCTGTCTGTGTCTCACCTTACCCTCCTCTGAAGCTCTGCAACTCGAAATATTCTTGCCGGCTTCTGCCACAATGTGCCTGAGGGTTTCTAGTCCCGTCCAACCGTAAGCAAAGTGACTGATAACGGGAGCGTTCGAAAAATGTGCCCTGAAATCGGAAGGATGTTGATAGCACAGCCAAAGCAGGCTCTCCCCCCTTTTCCAGCCTTTCTTCTCAACTCCCCCTTTCTCATTAGACTAAGTGCCGAGGCCTGGTTTCTTCCGTTCACCCACAGTTTTATCAGGTCCGCATACTTCATCTTTAATTGTCTGCTTGCAGCGGAAAACGAGACGATTTTAAGCCAAGTATACCAAGTGTCAGCACCCTGGGTTCAATCCCCAGCATCTCCAAAAATATTTTTCATCAGAATTACGCACGGAAAGGCGAATCGCGCTTTCGAAGAGCAGCGAGTTCCAACTTTTGAGGCTCCACAAGCATTAAATTATCCCGGAGCAGGACTTCATCTCACGGTCCGCTCAGCAGCTCAGCTCAGAGCCGCCGCCGACTGACTGGAATGTGTGACAGTGCAATGTCGAGCGAGCAGTCCCAGCTCTTGCTTGACGCTGTGTCATTCATCCATCTCACTTTATCATATCATAGAATCATAGAATCATAGAAGTTACAACACGGAAACAGGCCCTTCGGCCCAACATGTCCATGTCGCCCAGTTTATACCACTAAGCTAGTCCCAATTGCCTGCACTTGGCCCATATCCCTCTGTACCCATCTTACCCATGTAACTGTCCAAATGCTTTTTAAAAGACAAAATTGTACCCGCCTCTACTACTGCCTCTGGCAGCTCGTTCCAGACACTCACCACCCTTTGGGTGAAAAAATTGCCCCTCTGGACCCTTTTGTATCTCTCCCCTCTCACCTTAAATCTATGCCCCCTCGTTATAGACTCCCCTACCTTTGGGAAAAGATTTTGACGATCGACCTTATCTACGCCCCTCATTATTTTATAGACTTCTATAAGATCACCCCTTAACCTCCCACTCTCCAGGGAAAAAAGTCCCAGTCTGTCTAACCTCTCCCTGCAAGTCAAACCATCAAGTCCCGGTATGATTCAGAAGTTGGATGTCAGCCTCGCAACTGGCTATTGGCAATTGCATTTTTTTTAATTTCCGCTGACATTTGTTGGGGAAGTTCAAAGTAAAGAGGAGCAGAAACCCCGTGAACTGAAGCAGAGGTTGAACATTGTGAGCACGTGTGATGACTGGGCATCGCGTTGTCCGGAGAGACAGAGCGGAAAGCCCACTTTTTATTCTAAAGTTGAAGCTGTTTTGCTGAGGGGATATAGCTCAGTGGTAGAGCGCATGCTTTGCATGTATGAGGTCCCGGGTTCAATTCCCGGTATCTCCAAACGCTTTATGTTTCGAATTTTGAAAAGACCCTCTTGTCCTTCACACACAAGCAGAGGAAAGGGTTTCTTCACCTCGAGAAAAACCGAACGCTCTGCACCAGATAAAATTCAATGGAAGCACGCACGCGCCTTTGAAATGGCTCCCATCCCGGGGCTGGAGAGCGGGCCCAGTGACAACAACAGAGAAAATTGTCAGACAGAACAGAACGGACGATTGCAAAGAAGCATAGCGACAACTGGACAACCAGGAACACAGACAGACAGTTACCCACAGACCCGACCATAGAACACACCCATCAGCTCAACAAACTGATCAAGACCTTCGATCCAGACCTTCAAAGCATCCAACGCACTCTCATCCCAAGTAATCCCCGCGTGGGAGACTTCTACTGCCTCCCAATGATACTCAAAGCCAACACACCCGGACGTCCCATCGTATCAGGCAACGGAACCCTGTGTGAGAACCTCTCTGGATACATCGAGGGCATCCTGAAACCCATCGTGCAGGGAACCCCCAGCTTCTGTCGCGACACTACAGACTTCCGACAAAAACTCAGTACCCACGGACCAGTTGAACCAGGAACACTTCTCACCACGATGGACGTCTCGGCACTTTACACCAGTATCCCCCACGATGACGGCATCGCTGCGACAGCATCAATACTCAACACCAACAACAGCCAATCTCCAGACGCCATCCTACAACTCATCCGCTTCATCCTGGATCACAATGTCTTCACCTTCGATAACCAGTTCTTTACCCAAACACACGGAACAGCCATGGGGACCAAATTCGCACGCCAATATTTTCATGCACAAGTTCGAGCAGGACTTCTTCACTGCACAGGACCTCCAACCAACACTGTACACCAGATACATCGATGACATTTTCTTTCTATGGACCCACGGTGAGGAATCACTGAAGAGACTACACGATAACATCAACAAGTTCCATCCCACCATCAAGCTCACCATGAACTACTCCTCAGAATCAGTTTCTTTCTTGGACACACGAATCTCCATCAAAGACGGGCACCTCAGCACCTCACTCTACCGCAAGCCCACGGACAACCTCACGATGCTCCATTTTTCCAGCTTCCACCCTAACCACGTCAAAGAGGCCATCCCCTATGGACAGGCCCTGCGAATACACAGGGTCTGCTCAGACGAGGAGGAACGCGATGGACAGCTACAGACGCTGAAAGACGCCCTAGTAAGAACGGGATATGATGCTCGACTCATCGATCGACAGTTCCGATGGGCCACAGCGAAAAATCGCGTAGACCTCCTCAGGAGACTAACACGGGACGCAACCAACAGAGTACCCTTTGTCGTCCAGTACTTCCCCGGAGCGGAGAAACTACACCATGTTCTCCGCAGCCTTCAACATGTCATCAATGATGACGAACACCTCGCTATGGCCATCCCCACACCGCCACTACTCGCCTTTAAACAGCCACCCAACCTCAAACAGACTATCGTTCGCAGCAAATTACCCAGCTTTCAGGAGAACAGCGTCTATGACACCACACAAACCTGCCACGGTAACCTCTGCAAGACATGCCGGATCATCGACACAGATACCACCATCACACGAGAGGACACCACCCACCAGGTGCACGGTTCATACTCCTGTGACTCGGGCAACGTTGTCTACCTCATACGTTGCAGGAAAGGATGCCCCAGAGCATGGTACATTGGGGATACCATGCAGACGCTGCGACAACGGATGAACGGACACCGCGCAACAATCGCCAAACAGGAGGGTTCTCCCCCTGTCGGGGAACACTTCAGCAGTCATGGACATTCAGCCACCGACCTTCGGGTAAGCATACTCCAAGGCGGCCTTCGAGACACACGACAACGCAAAATCGTCGAGCAGAAATTGATAGCCAAGTTCCGCACCCATGAGGACGGCCTCAACCGGGATCTTGGGTTCATGTCACACTATACGTTACCCCACCAGCAAACAAATGTTATCTGTTTTTGATATAACGGGTCATTTACTGTCTTCCTTCTCTCTCTCTCTCTCTTTTTTTGGGGGGGGGGGTTTGTGTATTCGCTGGCCTTTTAGGTGACACCTTTCTGTCTGCTCACTGTGATTGCCTTGGCAACGGGCAGTAATCACCAGGCATTGTTCTGTGATTTTCAAATGCGAAGGATTCGAAAATTTCATTTCCACACCGTTCACCTGAGGAAGGAGGAACCCTCCGAAATCTTGTGGAATTTAAAATAAATGTGTTGGACTATAACTTGGTGTTGTAAAATTGTTTACAATTGTCAACCCCAGTCCATCACCGGCATCTCCATATCATAAGTGTAAAAGGACTGAGTGCCTCACTTTCCTAAGGCCACCCGAGGATTTACTGTGCTGAAAAGCATTTCCTCTTTTAACCATAGGAGATACCTGAAGTCTGCGGACCTGATACTAGTATTTTAATTCCAGCTTTTATTTAATTAATTCAATTTTTAATCAATTGAAATTGAATTCCGCAGCTGCCGTGGCGGGATTATTAGTCCGGGCCTCTGGATTACGAGTCCAGTAAACTAACCACTATTCTACTGTACCCGCTGGGTAAAAAGAAGAAACCAGGTCTCGTCACTCAGAGAAATGAGAAAGGGAGCGTTGCGAAGAAAGTCTGGGAGAGAGGTGAGTCTCCTCGGGCTGTGCCGACCAGCATTTTTGTTTCAGGTCGCTGTTCTTCCAAATGCTCGCTGGACATTGCACCGTCACACATTCCGATCAGTCGGCGGCTGCTGTGAACTGAGCTGCTGAGGAGACCGTGAGATGAAATCCTGCTCAGGGACAATTTGATGCTTGCGGATCCTCAGAGGTTGGAATTCGCGGCACATCGAAATCAAGATTCGCCTTTCTGTGGGTAATTCTGGTGAAAAAAATAGCTTTGGAGATGCTGGTGATTGAAACCAAAACCTCACACATGCAAAGCACGGGCTCTACCACTGAGCTTACATCCGCAGATAGGTGCAAATTACAACGAAGAGCTGATCTCCTTCATTTTATGAGGCCACATAAGGATTTTTTTCGGGCTTCAATTCATCTGCTTTTCTGCTCCAACCAGACAATTAAACATGAAGTTTGCGGACCTGATATAATTGTTGGTAAACGGAAGAAACCAGGCCTCAGCACTCAGAGCAATGAGAATGGGGGCGTTGAGAAGAAAGGCTGAAAGAGGGGGAGAGACTCTTTGGATGTGCTGTCACCATCCTCCCGATTTCAGGGCACATTTTTCGAACGCTCCCGTTATCAGTCACTTTGCTTACGGTTGGACGGGACTAGAAATCCTCAGACACATTGTGGCAGAGGCCGGCAAGAATATTTCGAGTCCCTGAGCTTCAGAGGAGGGTAAGGTGAGGCACAGACAGCATTGAGGATAATTTCACTATAGACGGATGCAGGATTTGCCCCAGGTGTGGTTTTGTGTTTAACGATCACTTCACTGAAAACACCTTGACGGTCTGGGGCTACAGACGGACATGATGGTCAGGAAAAGACCAGTTGGTTCATCAATCCTGCCCCACGTGCCTGGAGCATCGTGACTGGACACTTCCTACCGACACCACCCGCCCCTCCCACCGGAAACATGTAATCTCCTGGGAGCGGCGACAAACTAGAAACAAATCCAGCGCCAATGAGGAGGGGAAATTCTGGGAAATTCCTCCCCGAATCTCTCAGGCGATCGAATCGAGTTCAGTTGATCACACTGACCATGTGTAGTTTAACTGTAAAACCACTCACCTTCTATGTGATGCGATCTCTGCACCAGTCAAGAACTGGTCCAGATCCATCCAGAAGGCAAAGAGAGAGTCAGCACCCACCACACCAGCCGGCAATGCATTCCAGAGACTCAGTACTCTCTGGGAAAAGAAGAACCGCCGAACATCCAGACTATTCCTACCTCTGTGTAGTCTGAACGCCTGTCCGCTGCTCCTCCCCGATCTGTGAAACTGGAAATAATCTATTTCTTCACTCAGAGGGTGGTGAACCTGTGGAATTCTCCACCACAGAAGGCTGTGAAGGCCAAGTCACTGAATATATTTAAGAAAGAGAGATTTATACACACAGAAGGCATCAACGGGTATGGGGAGGGAGGGGGAATATGGTATTGAGATAGAGGATCAGCCATGATCATAAAAAATGGCGGAGCAGGCTCGAAGGGCCGAATGGCCGACTCGTGATCCTATTTTCTCTGTTATTATTACTGGGCCCGCTCTCCAGCCCCGGGATGGGAGCCATTTCAAAGGCGCGTGTGTGTTGCCATTGAATTTTATCGTGTGCAGAGCGTTCGGTTTTTCTCGAGGTGAAGAAACCCTTTCCTGTCCTTGTGTGTGAAGGTGAGGTGAGGACACGAGGGTCTTTTCAAAATTCGAAACATAAAGCGTTTGGAGATGCCGGGGATTGAACCCGAGACCTCATACATGCAAAGCATGCGCTCTTCCACTGAGCTACATCCCCACGCAAAAAAGCCCTCCACTTTCGAATAAAAAGTGGACTTTCCGCTCTGTCTCTCCCGGACAACGCGATGCCCAGTCGTTCCACGTGCTCACAATGTTCAACCTCTGCTTCAGTTCACGGGGTTTCTCCTCCTCTTTACTTCGAACTTTCCAAAAAAAAAGTCAGCGGAAATAAAAAAATACAATTGCCAATAGTCAGTGACGAGGCTGACATCCAACCTCTGAATCATAAAGTGAGATGGATGAATGACACAGCGTCAAACAAGAGCTGGGACTGCTCGCTCGACATTGCACCGTCACACATTCCTGTCATGTCGGCGGCTGCTGTGAGCTGAGCTGCTGAGGGGAAAGTGAAATGAAGTCCTGCTCCGAGACAATTTAATGCTTGCGGATCCTCAGAATTTGGAATTCGCGGCACATCGAAATCAAGATTCGCCTTTCTGTGGGTAATTCTGGTGAAAAAAATAGCTTTGGAGATGCTGGTGATTGAAACCAAAACCTCACACATGCAAAGCACGGGCTCTACCACTGAGCTTACATCCGCAGATAGGTGCAAATTACAACGAAGAGCTGATCTCCTTCATTTTATGAGGCCACATAAGGATTTTTTTCGGGCTTCAATTCATCTGCTTTTCTGCTCCAAACAGACAATTAAACATGAAGTTTGCGGACCTGATATAATTGTTGGTAAACGGAAGAAACCAGGCCTCGGCACTCAGAGCAATGAGAATGGGGGCGTTGAGAAGAAAGGCTGGGAGAGGGGGAGAGACTCTTTGGATGTGCTGTCACCATCCTCCCGATTTCATGCACATTTTTCGAACGCTCCCGTTATCAGTCACTTTGCTTACGGTTGGACGGGACTAGAAATCCTCAGACACATTGTGGCAGAGGCCGGCAAGAATATTTCGAGTCCCTGAGCTTCAGAGGAGGGTAAGGTGAGGCACAGACAGCATTGAGGATAATTTCACTGGAGACGGATGCAGGACTTGCCCCAGGTGTGGTTTTGTGTTTAATGATCACTTCACTGAAAACACCTTGACGGTCTAGGGCTACAGACGGACTTGATGGTCAGGAAAAGACCAGTTGGTTCATCAATCCTGCCCCGCATGCCTGGAGCATCGTGACCGGACACTTCCTACCGACACCACCCGCCCCTCCCACCGGAAACATGTAATCTCCTGGGAGCGGCGACAAACTAGTAACAAATCCAGCGCCAATGAGGAGGGGAAATTCTGGGAAATTCCTCCCCGAATCTCTCAGGCGATCGAATCGAGTTCAGTGGATCACACTGACCATGTGTAGTTTAACTGTAAAACCACTCACCTTCTATGTGATGCGATCTCTGCACCAGTCAAGAACTGGTCCAGATCCATCCAGAAGGCAAAGAGAGAGTCAGCACCCACCACACCAGCCGGCAATGCATTCCAGAGACTCAGTACTCTCTGGGAAAAGAAGAACCGCCCAACATCCAGAATATTCCTACCTCTGTGTAGTCTGAACGCCTGTCCGCTGCTCCTCCCCGATCTGTGAAAGGGGGAATAATCTATTTCTTCACTCAGAGGGTGGTGAACCTGTGGAATTCTCGACCACAGAAGGCTGTGGAGGCCAAGTCACTGAATATATTTAAGAAAGAGATTTCTACACACAGAAGGCATCAAGTGGTATGGGGAGCGAGCGGGAATATGGTATTGAGATGGAGGATCAGCCATGATCATATATAATGGCGGAGCAGGCTCGAAGGGCCGAATGGTCATCCTATTTTCTCTGTTATTATTCCTGGGCATGCTCTACAGCCCCGGGATGGGAGCCATTTCAAAGGCGCGTGCGGGTTTCCATTGAATTTTATCGTGTGCAGAGCGTTCGGTTTTTCTCGAGGTGAAGAAATCCTTTCCTGTCCTTGTGTGAAGGTGAGGTGAGGACAAGAGGGTCTTTTCAAAATTCGAAATATAAAGCGTTTGGAGATACCGGGGATTGAACCCGGGACCTCATACATGCAAAGCATGCGCTCTCCCACTGAGCTACATCCCCACGCAAAAAAGCCCTCCACTTTCGAATAAAAAGTGGACTTTCCGCTCTGTCTCTCCCGGACAACGCGATGCCCAGTCGTTCCACGTGCTCACAATGTTCAACCTCTGCTTCAGTTCACGGGGTTTCTCCTCCTCTTTACTTCGAACTTTCCAAAAAAAAAGTCAGCGGAAATAAAAAAATACAATTGCCAATAGTCAGTGACGAGGCTGACATCCAACCTCTGAATCATAAAGTGAGATGGATGAATGACACAACGTCAAACAAGAGCTGGGACTACTCGCTCGACATTGCACCGTCACACATTCCAGTCATGTCGGCGGCTGCTGTGAGCTGAGCTGCTGAGGGGACCGTGAGATGAAGTCCTGCTCCGAGACAATTTAATGCTTGTGGAGCCTCAGAAGTTGGAACTCGCTGCGCTCAGAAAGCGCGATACGCCTTACCGTGCGGACTTCTGATGAAAAATGTTGCTGGAGATGCTGGGGATTAAACCCACTTTCTCATACATGCAGAAGCATACGCTCCACCACTGAGCAACATCCCCAAATGAAAATTCAGTCTAACCAGGGAAAGAAGAGCTGATTGTTCTCATTTTATGAGACCACCCAAGGTGGGTCTGCCACGTGAGAAGAAAGGGTGGGAGAGGGGGAGAGTCTCCTTTGGCTGTGCTGTAACCATCCTCCCGATTTCAGGGCACATTTTTCGAACGCTCCCGTTATCAGTCACTTTGCTTACGGTTGGACAGGACTGGAAATGCTCAGGCACATTGTGGTAGAGGCCGGCAAAAATATTTCGAGTCCCTGAGCTTGAGAGGAGGGTAAGGTGAGGCACAGAGAGCATTGAGGATAATTTCACTATAGACGGATGCAGGACTTGCCCCAGGTGTGGTTTTGTGTTTAACGATCACTTCACTGAAAACATCTTGACGATCTGGGGTTACAAACGGATATAATGGTCAGGAAAAGACCAGTTGGTTCATCAATCCTGCCCCACATGCCTGGAGCATCGTGACCAGACACTTCCTACCGACACCACCCGCCCCACCCACCGGAAACATGAAATCTCCTGGGCGCGGCGACAAACTAGAAACAAATCCAGCGCCAATAAGGAGGGGAAATTCTGGGAAATTCCTCCCCGACTCCCTCAGGCGATCGAATCGAGTTCAGTGTATCACACTGATCATGCGTGGGTTAACTGTAAAACCACTCACCTTCTATATGATGCGATCTCCGCCTCAGTCAAGAACGGGTCCAGATCCATCCAGAAGGCAAAGAGAGAGTCAGCACCCACCACACCAGCCGGCAATGCATTCCAGAGACTCAGTACTCTCTGGGAAATGAAGAACCGCCTCACATCCAGACTATTCCTACCTCTGTGTAGTCTGAACGCCTGTCCGCTGCTCCTCCCCGATCTGTGAAACTGGGAATAATCTATTTCTTCACTCAGAGGGTGGTGAACCTGTGGAATTCTCGACCACAGAAGGCTGTGGAGGCCAAGTCACTGAATATATTTCAGAACGACAGATTTCCACACACAGAAGGCATCAAAGAGTATGGAGAGAGAGCGGGAATGTGGTATTGAGAAAGAGGATCAGCCATGATCATATATCACGGCGGAGCAGGCTCGGAGGGCCCAATGGCCGACTCGTGATCCTATTTTCTCTGTTCTTATCACTGGGCCCGCTCTCCAGCCCCGGAATGGGAGCCATTTCAAAGGCGCGTGCGTGCTTCCATTGAATTTTATCGTGTGCAGAGCGTTCGGTTTTTCTCGAGGTGAAGAAACCCTTTCCTGTCCTTGTGTGTGAAGGTGAGGTGAGGACAAGAGGGTCTTTTCAAAATTCGAAATATAAAGTGTTTGGAGATACCGAGGATTGAACCCGGGACCTCATACATGCAAAGCATGCGCTCTACCACTGAGCTACATCCCCACGGGCACAAGCCCTCCACTTTAGAGTAAAAGTGGGCTTTCCGCTCTGTCTCTCCCGGACAATGCGATGCCCTGTCGTTCCACGTGCTCACCATGTTCAACCTCTGCTTCAGTTCACGGGGTTTCTGCTCCTCTTTACTTTGAACCTTCCAAAAAAAAAGTCAGCGGAATTTAAAAAAATACAATTGCCAATAGTCAGTGACGAGGCTGACATCCAACCTCTGAATCATAAAGTGAGATGAATGAATAACACAGTGTCAAACAAGAGCTGGGACTGCTCGCTCGACATTGCACCGTCACACATTCCGGTCAGTCGGCGGCTGCTGTGAGCTGAGCTGCTGAGGGGACCGTGAGATGAATTCCTGCGACGGGACAATTGTGGAGCCTCAGAAGTTGGAACTTGCTGTGCTCAGAAAGCGCGATTCGCCTTTCCGTGCGTAATTCTGATGAAAAAAGATTTTTTGGAGATGCTGGGGATTGAACCCAGGACCTCATACATGCGAAGCATGCGCTCTACCACTGAGCTACATCCCCATATGCAATAAATAGCTAACCAAGGAAAGAAGAACTGACCGTTCTCATTTTCTGAGCCCGTCCAAGGTGGATCTGCAACGTGATAGATTATTTGCAGTTTCAAAGATTGGGGCGGAGCACGGGACAGGCGTTTAGACGACACAGAGGTAAGAATAGGCTGGATGTTAGTCGGATCTTCATTTCCCAGAGAGTAGTGAGTCTCTGGAATGCATCAGCTCTTCTTTCCCTGGTTAGACTGATTTCTTGTGTGGGGATATAGCTCAGTGGTAGAGCGCATGCTTCGCATGTATGAGGTCCTGGGTTCAATCCCCAGCATCTCCAAAAATATTTTTCATCAGAATTACGCACGGAAAGGCGAATCGCGCTTTCGAAGCGCAGCGAGTTCCAACTTTTGAGGCTCCACAAGCATTAAATTATCCCGGAGCAGGACTTCATCTCACGGTCCCCTCAGCAGCTCAGCTCATAGCAGCCGCCGACTGACTGGAATGTGTGACAGTGCAATGTCGAGCGAGCATTCCCAGCTCTTGTTTGACGCTGTGTCATTCATCCATCTCACTTTATGATTCAGAATTTGGATGTGAACCTCGTCACTGAGTAGTGGCAATTATATATTTTTTTTATTTCCGCTGACATTGTTTTTGGAAAGTTCAAAGTAAAGAGGAGCAGAAACCCCGTGAACTGAAGCAAAGGTTGAACATTGTGAGCACGTGTGACGACTGGGCATCGCGTTGTCCGGGAGAGACAGAGCGGGAAGCCCACTTTTGTTATTCTAAATTTAAAGTAGTTGTGGGTAGGGGATGTAGCTCAGTGGAAGACCGCATGCTTTGCATGTATGAGGTCCCGGGTTCAATCCCCGGCATCTCCAAACGCTTTATGTTTCGAATTTTGAAAAGACCCTCTTGTCCTCACCTCACCTTCACACACAAGGACAGGAAAGGGTTTCTTCACCTCTGCACACGATAAAATTCAATGGAAGCACGCACGCGCCTTTGAAATGGCTCCCATCCCGGGGCTGGAGAGCGGGCCCAGTAATAATAACAGAGAAAATAGGATCACGAGTCGGCCATTGGGCCCTTCGAGCCTGCTCCGCCATTATATATGATCATGGCTGATCCTCTATCTCAATACCACATTTCCGCTCTCTCTCCATACGCTTTGTTGCCTTCTGTGTGTACAAATCTGTCTTTCTTAAATATATTCAGTGACTTGGCCTCCACAGTATCCTATGGTGGAGAATTCGACACGTTCACCACCCTCTGAGTGAAGAAATAGATTATTCCCAGTTTCACAGATCGGGGAGGAGCAGCGGACAGGCGTTCAGACTACACAGAGGTAGGAATAGTCTGGATGTTCGGCGGTTCTTCTTTTCCCAGAGAGTACTGAGTCTCTGGAATGCAGTGCAGGCTGGTGTGGTGGGTGTTGACTCTCTCTTTGCCTTCTGGATGGATCTTGACCAGTTCTTGACTGAGGCAGAGATCGCATCATATCGAAGGTGAGTGGTTTTAAGTTAACCTACACATGGTCAGTGTGATCCACTGAACTCGATTCGATCGCCGGAGGGATTCGGGGAGGAATTTGCCAGAATTTCCCCTCCTTATTGGCGCTGGATTTGTTTCTGGTTTGTCGCCGCTCCCAGGAGATTACATGTTTCCGTTGGGAGGGGCGGGTGGTGTCGGTAGGAAGTGTCTGGTCACGATGCTCCAGGCATGTGGGGCAGGATTGATGAACCAACTGGTCTTTTCCTGACCATCATGTCCGTCTGTAACCTCAGCTGGTCAAGGTGTTTTCAGTGAAGTGATCTTTAAACACAAAACCACACCAGGGGCAAGTCCTGCATCCGTCTGTAGTGAAATTATACTCAATGCTGTCTGTGTCTCACCTTACCCTCCTCTGAAGCTCGGGGACTCGACGTATTCTTGCCGAACTCTGCCACAATGTGCCTGAGGGTTTCTAGTCCCGTCCAACCGTAAGCAAAGTGACTGATAACGGGAGCGTTCGAAAAATGTGCCCTGAAATCGGAATGATGGTGACAGCACAGCCAAAGGAGGCTCTCCCCCTCTCCCAGCCCCCTTTCTCATTGCTCTGAGTGCCGAGGCCTGGTTTCTTCCGTTCACCCACATTTATATCAGGTCCGCAAACTTCATGTTTAATTGTCTGTTTGGAGCAGAAAAGGAGATGAATTAAAGCCCAAAAAAAACCCTTTGTGGTCTCATAAAATGAAGGAGATCAGCTCTTCGTTGGAATGTGCTCCTATCTGGGGATGTAGCTCAGTGGTAGAGTGCGTGCTTTGCATGTATGAGGTCCTGGGTTCAATCCCCAGCATCTCCAAAGCTATTTTCTCACCAGAATTACCCACAGAAAGGCGAAGCTTGATTTTGGTGTGCCGCGAATTCCAACCTCTGAGGCTCCACAAGCATCAAATTGCCCCTGAGCAGGATTTCATCTCACGGTCTCCTCAGCAACTCAGCTCAAAACAGCCGCCGACTGATCGGAATGTGTGACGGTGCAATGTCCAGCGAGCAGTTGGAAGAACAGCGACCTGAAACAGAAATGCTGGTCGGCACAGCCCGAGGAGACTCTCCTCTCTCCCAGACTTTCTTCGCAACACTCCCTTTCTCATTTCTTTGAGTGAGGAGTCCTGGTTTCTTCTATTCACCCACCGGGTACGGTGGTATAGTGGTTAGGTTACTGGACTAGCAATCGAGAGACCTGAACGAATAAGGTGGCGTCATGAATTCGAATCCCGCCACGGCAGCTGCGGAATTTAACATTAATTAATTAAATAAAATCTGGAATTAAAATACTTGTATCAGGTCCGCATACCTTTTCAGCACATTAAATCCTCGGGTTTCCTTCGGAAAGTGAGGCACTCAGTCCTTTTACACTTGGTTAGAGGTCGTTATTATCTGGTGATGGAGCTCAGTGAATGACCGCATGCTTCGCGTGTGTGAGGTCTCAGGTTCCATGCCCAAACACTTTACCTTTTGAATTCTGGTCAGTCGGCGGCTGTTATGAGCTGAGCTGCTGAGGGGACCGTGAGATGAAGTCCTGCTTCGGGACAATTAAATGTTTGTCTCAGAAGTTGGAACTCGCTTCCCTCTGAAAGCACGATTCGTCTTTCTGTTGGACATTCTGGTGAAAATAAATGGTGGAGATGTTAGATATTGAACCCAGAAATTTATACACGCAAAGCAGGCGCTATACCACTGAGCTACAACCCCGAATCCAATAGACCTATAACCAAGGGTCGAAGAACTGGGTGTTCACTGTCTTAAGACCACCCAATGATTTACTGGGCTTAAAATCATCTCCTCTTGTGCTCCAAGCAGACAACAGCCAGCTAGTCACGGAGCGGACGGTTGGACGGGACTAGAAATTCTCAGGCACATTATAGCAGAGGCCTGAAAGAATATTTCGAGCCCTTGAGCTTCAGAGGAGAATAACGTGAGACGCAGAGATATTGAGTCTCGTTTCACTAAAGACAGACGCAGGACATGCCGCAGGAGTGGGTTTGTGTGACGATCGCTTCATTGAAAATACCTTGACGAGCTGGGGACGCACACGAACAAACGGAAATGACGGGCAGTAAAAGACCAGCTGGCCCATCAAGCCTGCCCCTCACTCGGGATGGCTGGAGCATCATTACTGACACTTACTCCCCCTCCCCCCGCCCGCAGCCATGGAATCTCCCGGAAGAGGCAAAGATCCTGAGAAAAAATCCTGTGCCTTTAGGGAATAGAATACACTGGAAAATTCCTCCCCGACCCCTCAAGTGATCGAAATCAGTCCAGGAGATCATATGGATCAGAAGCACGTGAATAGTAAATCCTCTTACGTTTTATATGTTGCGACCTCTTCCCCAGCCAAAAACCGGTCCAGTTCCCTGGAGAAGGCAGACAGAGAGTCAGCACCCACTACATCAGCCAGCAACGCATTGCAGAGGCTCACTACTCACTGGGAAAAGAAGAGCCGCCTCTCCTCATTCTTCCTGCCAAAATGATTCACTTCACACTTCTGTGACTCTATTTCATCTGCCATGTATTTCCCATTTCGCCAGTCTGTCCATGTCCTCCTGAAGACTGTTACTATCCTCCACATTATTTACTACTTTTGCGAGTTTTGTGTCATCTGCAAACTTTGAAATAATACCCTCTATATCCAAGTCCAGGTCATTAATATATATCATATCGAGCAGTGGTCCTAATACTGACCCCTGGGGAACACCACTCTATACTTCTTTTCCAGTCTGAAAAAACACCATTCACCATTACTCTCTGCTTTCTGTCTCCTAGTCAATTTTGTATCCGCGCTGCCACTGTCCGTTTAATCCTATGGGTGACTACTGTTAGATCCGTGGGTTAAACTATCGCATAGTTAGATATTGGGCAGTGCAGAACACGAATATCCAGTTCAGATTATATGGGGAATTACTGTCACATCCCTGGGTTATACTGTGTTATTATTAGTTATGTGGCAGTCCAGAAACACGAATGTACAGTTCAGTTTAAAAAGGAATCTGTTGATGCATCCTTGCGTTAGACTGTCGTATTGTTAGAAAGTGGACAGTGCAGAATATGATTATGTAGTTCAGATTACACGGGGGAACTATAATTACATCCCTGGGTGACACGGTCGTGTTGTGAGATATTGGATAGTGCAGAAACACGAATATTCAGGCCAGAATAGAGGGAGAACTATTGTTACATCCCTGTGTTACACTGTCGTGTTGTGAGATATTGGATAGTGCAGAAACACGAATATTCAGGCCAGATTAAAAGCGGAACTATTGTTACATTCGTGGATTACATTATAGTATTGTGAGGTATTGGAGAGTGCAGAAACATGAATATCCTGTTCAGATTATAAAGGGATACTATTGTTACATTAATGGGCTACACTATCATGTTGTTAGGTATTCGGTAGTGCAGAAACATGAATGTTCAGCTCAGATTATAAGGAGGGAACTATTGTTACAGCCCTGGCTTACACTGTCATATTGTTAGATATTCGACAGTGCAGAAACATGAATATCCAGTTCCAATCATAAGGGGAACTATTGTTACATCCTTGAATTACACGATCATATTGTTAGACATTGGGCAGTGCAGGAACATGAATATCCAGTTTAGATTAGAAGGGGGAACTATTGTTACATCCTTGAATTACACGGTCATATTGTTAGACATTGGGCAGTGCAGGAACATGAATATCCAGTTTAGATTAGAAGGGGGAACTATTGTTACATCCCTGGGTTACACCGTCATATTGTTAGACACGGGGCAGCACACCAGCCTCCAGGATCATTCAAGCACGTCACAAATCACAATCTAGGAGAAACATGAAGCTTAGAGGATTACAGAACAGGGGCCCATCGTGTCAGTGCCAGTTCATGGTTAAAGCAATTCAAAATGTATGCAATGGCAAACTTTCTCCCAAGTGCCCTTTATCTTCATCAATTTCAAATATGTATTCAATTTTCTCTTAAATGATACAATGGTAAAAATTGCTATTGTACCTTTTCTGGTTATTCCATTCCCGATGGTAAAATATTCCATGCTCCAAAAAATCTCTGCGTGAAGAATTTAAAATTAAACTCTTTCATGATGAGCTGGAATTCTTGACCTCTTGTCACTGATACTAACAACAAGAGGATACAGTAATTCTCTATTACTATATCACTGATCCTCACAACCAGAGGATACAGTAATTCTCTATTACTCGATCACTGATCCTCACAACCAGAAGATACAGTAATTCTCTATTTCTCTATCACTGATCCTCACAACCAGAGGATACAGTAATTCTCTATTACTATATCACTGATCCTCACAACCAGAGGATACAGTAATTCTCTATTACTCGATCACTGATCCTCACAACCAGAAGATACAGTAATTCTCTATTACTCGATCACTGATCCTCACAACCAGAGGATACAGTAATTCTCTATTACTCGATCACTGATCCTCACAACCAGAAGATACAGTAATTCTCTATTACTCTATCACTGATCCTCACAACCAGAGGATACAGTAATTCTCTATTACTCTATCACTGATCCTTATACCAGAGGATACAGGAATTCCCGATTACTCTATCACTGATCCACATATCAGAGGATACAGTAATTCTCTATTATTCCATCACTGATCCACATACCAGAGGATACAGTAATTCTCTATTATTCTATCACTGATCCTCGCAACCAGAGGATACAGTAATTCTCTATTACTCTATCACTGATCCTCACAACCAGAGGATACAGTAATTCTCTATTACTCTATCAAACAACTTCATGATTTGAAATTTAAGTTTCCTCTCCTCCATTTCCACAGAAAAAATCCCGGAATTTCACGTCTTCCCTCATACAGCTTCCCTTCCGTTGCCTCGTTCGAGATAATCAACATTGTGCTTTCTATGGGTTGAGTGCAGTTTCTATAATGGCCGTCAAAACTGCAAACTGTACTCTGGATCTACGGGCTTTAACCAAAGAGAGTCACTCATAAACCTGCATCATATTAAAAGAGTAGGAATAAATCGTCTTTTGAAACGGAACGTATGAATAAATGGGTCTTTTTCGGGGTGGCAGGCGGTGACTAGTGGGATACCCCAGGGATCAGTGCTTAGGCCCCAACTATTCACAATATATATCAATGATTTGGATGAGGAAACCAAATGTAATATTTCCAAGTTTTCTGACGACACAAAACTTGGTGGGATTGTGAGTTGTGAGGAGGATGCAAAGAGGCTTCAAGGCGATGTAGGCAAGTTGAATGAATGTGCAAATACATGGCAGATGCAATATAACGTGGCAGAAAGAAAAATAGAAAGGCACAGTATTATTTAAATGATGATAAATTGGGAAATGTTGATGTACAAAGGGACATGGGTGTCCTTGTACAACAGTCACTGAAAGCAAACATGCAGGTGCAGCAAGCAGTTCGGAAGGCGAATGGTATGTTGGCCTTCATTGCAAGAGGATTTGAGTACAGGAGCGAGGATGTCTTACTGCAGTTTTACCCGTCCTTGGTGAGACCACAACTGGAGTATACTGTGCAGTTTTGGTTTCCTTACCTAAGAAAGGATATACTTGCCATAGAGGGAGTGCAGAGAAGGTTCACCAGACTGGTTCCTGGGATGGCAGGACCGTCGCATGAGGAGAGATTTGGTGAACTAGGCCTGTATTCACGAGCGTTTCGAAGAATGAGAGGGGATCTCATTGAAAGGTATGAAGTTCTGATTGAATGCAGGGAGGATGTTTCCTCTGGCTGAGGGGTCACAGTCTCAGGATACGGGGTAGGACATTTAGGACTGAGATGAGGAGAAATTTATTCACTCAGAGGCTGGTGAACATGCAGAATTCTCTACCACAGAAGGCTGTGGAGGCCAAGTCACTGAATATATTAAAGAAGGAGCTCGATAGATTTCTAGACACAAAAGGCATCAAGGGGTATGGGGAGAGAGCGGGTATATGGTATTGAGAGAGAGGATCAGCCATGATCATATTGAATGGCGGAGCAGGCTCGAAGGGCCCAATGGCCTACTCCTGCTCCTGTTTTCTATGTTTATATGTTCCTATCAGCCCGAGCCAGAAGTAAACCAGGTTTTACCAAAGAGAGAAAAGGCAAATAACTAATAAACCTTCACCCTGGTCACTGTAACTGGTCTCATTATACATAGACGACTCCCTAAAGGCTGCCTCCGCAGTCCATTTGTCCCATTTTTGACAGCCCTGCCTTCAGCGATATCCATGCACTAGAATGCCCTCTATTGCAATGCGATGGTTGTAGATAAACCGAGTTATGTTGTTCGAACAATACAGTGTCCACAAGTAATGGCCAATGTTAATTTATCTCAACAAGTCCGTCTATTATATAAATCTTTTTCTGGTACAAAAATATTAGCCCAGAAATTACATTTGTTCATTCAGTGGACAACTAATGAACACAGTCCAATGAAAGTTAACAACAACTCGCATTCACAGACCGCCTTTAATGTGATAAACATTCCCAGGGGGCTTCACGGAGGGGTGGGTAAAAACGGGCACTAAAGGAATAAGAAGATATCAGGAGGACTGGTGAAAAAACCTTGGTCAAAGAGTGGGTGTAAGGAGGGTGTAAAATGAAGAGAAGCAAATGGACAGACGGAGGGAATAAGGTTGGTTTTTGAAAGTAGAATTTAGTTGTCTGAAGGAATGGCCGCCAATGGTGAGATGAAGAGAGTGGAGGATGGTAAAATATAACAATAACTACTTGTATTTATACAGCGGATTTAACATAGATTAATATCCGAAGGCGATTTACTGAAGTATAATCGGACAAAAATGGACCCCCGGCCAAAGAAGGAGATATTAGGAGGGATAACAAAATCATGAAGCAAGGGATTAGTAATGTTGGTTAAGGGATAAATATTATCCAGGAAAGCAGGATAACTCCCCTGTTCTTTTTCCAATACTTCTGTGGAATCTTTTACATCTACTTGAGAGGGCAGATAGGTTTTCCGTTTAACATGTCCTAAGAAAGTGAACACCTGCGACAGTCCAGTGCTCCCTCAGTGATGCACTGCAATGTCAGCCTGAATTATGTGTTCAAGTCTCTGTGACTGAACTCATAACCTTCTAACTCAGAAGCGAGACTGCTGCCAGTGAACCACGGCTGAAACCTGAAAGGTGGAGAGGGAGATAGAGTGGCATAGAGTGGGAATCCTGGAGCGTGGATATGGCTGAAGGCACGGCTGTCAAAAGTAGGGCAAATGGACTGAGGGTGCACAAGCGGCCACAGGTGGAGGAGCAGAGTCTTTGGCAGGGGCTGCGGGGCTGGATGAGGTTACAGAGATAGGGATGGGTGAGGCCCCGGTGGATTTAAGTGTATGAAAGAATAAAAATAAACTACAGGCTTAGGAGACTGGAAGCAATTGAGGATTTGGATGATTAGTGATGGACTCTCCAATCAAAAAGAGAGGAGAATGGATGAAATCAGTCGAAATGATGTGGAGATTGTGGGGTCAAAGATCATGACTTCCCAATTTTTTACTGGCTGAATTCGTGGCTCATCTAAACAGAATGTCGCTCTGACAACACAAAGAAGTTGGAAGTCCAGCTGAAAACTGGTCCATGTCTGTGGACAATGTCACCAAAGGGCAGCATGTAGATGAGGAAGAGGAGGGAGCAAAGGATTGAACCTTTAGAGACATCAGATATAACGGTGATAGGGTGGGAAGAGAAGCTTCTCCTGGCTATGATCAGAGAGGTGAGTGGAAACAAGCGAGGGATGTCCCACCAAAAGAGGCCAACGATCGATGAATGAGGAGGTGACGGGTGGGTTTCCTGTAGGTGTTGAGGAGAGGGCGGAGATTGGGAGAGGTGGGCCATGGATGAAAATGTGAACTATTGGGCGATCAGGAACTAGGAGTCAGTGAGGGTCAGTGAGGCCGAGCAGGACCTGCTGCTGGTTGGAAGGTGGAGGGTGGCTGGCCGTCAGGAGTGAACTGGAGGAATGGGGTCTGGAGGGGACAGAGGCATTGATGAGGGTTTCAATGACAATTGGGTGATGAATGAATGAAGGCGGGTGAGGGAAGCGGGTTTACACCGGACCAATGTACTGGACCCGTCAACCAATGTAAAATAAACGGGTAAACATCTGCAGTAAAATAACGGAGAGAGGAATGGCAATAAAGCTCGTTCAGTGTCCAACCCCCAATATCACCCACTGTAATTTCTCGGCTACAATCCTCAACGTGCCCTTTAATTGTCCCTGTGCCAGAGACACAAAATTCATATTTTGACCGAGAATCTGCAGGAACAGTGAAACGGGTCTGTTTGTGCCCCTGGATTCAGTGTACATTCAGAGAAATCGGTAAAATTTATAGATGAATCGTCAGGAGTGAACATGATCAATACAATTATATGAAAACTGCAAATGTAGCCGCTCATTGTTGTTGGACCAGTCCTTTCTGAGCACAGCTTTTAACTTTATTCCTGAGAGAGGTCTCATTAAGATAATGTTCTGGACATTGAGATGTTTGCGATATATCCACGTCATTATTTACATTGGAGACAAAGCTGCTGATGCAATGTATTTGTTTCGGCGACTGTAAGTAATAGCAATGATCCAGGGTATAACCGTGTCAGTGGAGATTCATCCTCTGTATAAATCAGGGCTTGTTGCAATGTATCAGTTCAGAGTGCCTGCCGGAGCTGCGGTTTTCAGTTCAACAGAAGTCACTGCTTCTCACAGAAATGGGATATTCAGCAATTTTTCAGATTGAACGCATTTACTATCCTGTTCTTGCAGCCATTGGAGTTCCAGGTAAGCCGTTATCTCATCTGTGAATATTGTAAATCGGTGTTAACTGTGCTGCTGTACTTGGTTAATTATTTTTTCTCCCACCATATTTTACACAGCCAGCCGTTCTCTTATTTCAGTTGAATGATAGATTGATTAAAGTCTCTGCTCTTTTGGTCTTGTCGAGCTGCATTATATCTGTAATGAACATTGTATTTCCAACCCTGGCACTGTTACTGAACTCTTCTTTGTACTCAATATACTGTTGATTAATGGTATGTCCTTAACTTCAAAACGTTCAGTCTTGTAACAGCTGAATTATATTTGTTATGATCTTTACATATCCAACACAGGCATTGTTACTGGATTATTCTCTGCACTGAATTTATTGTGGAATAACGGTCCATCCTTCGGTCCTGTCGCAATTGCATTATTTCTGCCGTGAACATTGTTTATCCAATCCTGGCATTGTTACTGGATTATTCTCTGTACTGAATGTATTGGAATCAGGTGTGTGGGCTAAGAGCTGGTATCAGACCATCAGGAACTGGAACAGTTTCATGTTGTGAAATATATTTCCATAAATGTGTTTTCAGTGATTGATAATGAGACAGCTCACGGTCTCAGTGTTACAAGGAGGCAGCGCAATGTCCTCCCTCCACAATAACATGGTTCAGTTTAACTGGGATTTCAATCTACTTATTGGTTCTCACTGTTATGAAATATTTCGTTATGTGTGTGTCTGTCGCAGCTCCAGAAGTCTGGCTGCTGAACTGAGTTTGCTGCTGATTCTTTCACATCTCATTCTCTGCTTCACTGTGGATGAATTCACTGTAAAATGCAATGTTTTGAAGTTATGTTGTATCAGTTTGAACTTTATCTGTTGGAATCAGGAGCCTTTCTATTTATCTGTCGATGATAAGTTGCAGCGGTGATGTTGGTGTTTTGTTAATTGAACAATGCCGCCATCTAACGCTGTACTTTATAATTACAGGAGAAGGAATTTCAATTATTGTGAGGTGTGTCTGGAACAGGCATTCGATTCTGTTTATTCCATACATTGTAGATGAAGTGAACAGTGCAGGTGAACAGGTGGCGACTTGGATGGTCTGAAGAAACATTCACAGAGACTTCACCATTTAACAAACTGACACTAAGAATAGGATCGTTGGAACACGGGGCTGGTGAAGAGAAAGCAGGCGCAGGATGTTAGGATTTACTCGGATGTGAAAAGCGGCATAGAGAGAGAGTAGAGAGAGTGCGGAGAGCTGGAGATGGGCGTTAGAGAACGCGAATGAGATGGAAAACGAAAGGGGGAGAGAAGAATCGAGAGGAATAGAGAGAGACAGAGAGAGACGCATGGAGAATGAGGGAGAGAGAGAGAGATACACACACACAGAATGGGACATAGGGGGAGAGAGACAGAGCGACAGCGATGTGAATAATTCACCGGAATGAATTACTGAAACATCCAGTACAATTATGAAAATGAAATGTGAATTGAAGGTGTTATTATGATGTTGTCAGATTGTGAGAGTTTTATTGTACTCTCTCCGGGTGTGTTTATCACTATCAGGTCCTCAGTCTGTTTATGTGAATATTCCGTTCACTTGTTTACTGACTGAATAAATAAACAAAACTGAAATGTATTTTATGAATAAAATCAGTGATTTCTTGATAGCATTGAATTATTAGGATGCTGTATTCTAGAAGCCATGTGTCAGCTTCAAAGAACGAGGTTAATTTAATAATTGGATTTTAATTTAATTTTAATTGAATGTGCAAAGTGAATTTATTTGGAAATATTATGCAACCAATAACCACAAAAAATAAAATTTGAATTCATTAATTGCCTTGTGTTACTGGGACGAGTAGATTAGATTTCCTCCAACTGCAGTCTCTCCCGGTGAATCCCAGCCTCTCCTCCCGCTTCATTGAATTCTCTGCATCTTATTCATTCTTTCATTTGATCCGCTTTTCCAAACCACGTGCTCCTATCTCCCCTCCAGTTCTTATGCCATTTTCCTTGTCTCCCTCCGAATCTCACTTACTGGCTCGGACTCCAACAGCCTCTTCCAATCCGATCCGAAGCCTCAAACTCACCGCCATGGATGTCAGTCTTCCCCGTCTTGTGCCAGCCCCTGTCGGCTCTCTTCACCCAGAGTAACAAACCAGCAGTACCTCCCCCTGTCCCATCACCTTCCAGGCTCTCAGTCACTTTCCCGTCCATCTGGAGCCCAAATTCGGATTAAATCTATTGGATTCACTGTCCGTAAAACCCCTTCTCCCTTGTCCACCGGCTCTGCGCCCTCTCTCGTCTCTTTGAGTGGATCCGGTGCTCACTTTATTCACTTTCTGTATCAATTTCCCAATTCATTGTTTATAATTGTGTTTAAAAACATTTCTCTGCCCGAAAGCGCTGCCCAGGTCAGTGAATCAGTTTCCACCGTTTGATGCAGCAACAAAGCTGGAAATTTCACCCCAGATCCTGTCAAACTGCTGCTTTGTCTCCAGGTCTGATCAGTAATTTCTCTCCTTCCGTTTCTCTCTCTTACAGTTAACTTGGTGGCGATTGTGATCCTGTCCCGAGGAAAGTGCGGCCTCTCCAAATGTATCACTCGCTACCTGGTGGGAATGGCGGCGGCCGATCTCCTGGTCGTTATCACTGATGTGATATTGAGGGTGATTGGTAGGATTTATTTCCCAGTTTCATTCTTGACCATTACCCCCGTGTGCCGTCTTATTGTCACCATGACTTTTTCAGCCACAGCGGCCTCTGTCTGGTTCACAGTCGCTTTCACCTTTGATCGATTTGTGGCCATTTGTTGTCAGAAGCTGAAAACTAAATATTGCACCGAGAAAACGGCGGCTGTTGTTATCGGGGTGGTGAGTGCGCTGAGCTGTTTACTAAACATTCCCTGGAACTTTGTATTTGACCCGGAATATATAATGGACAATGTACCCCGGGGTTGTGTCGTGAAACCGACCTTATTCACTTCACCCATATGGGCAGCGTTTGACTTGTTTCATCTTGTGTTAATGCCTTGTCTCCCATTCATTCTGATTTTGCTGTTCAATGTTCTCACCGCCAGGCACATTTTAGCGGCCAGTAGAGTCCGCAGGGGACTCCGGGGCCGCAGCAATGGAGAGAATCACAAGGATCCAGAGATGGAGAACCGAAGGAAATCCATCATTTTACTCTTCAGTATATCAGGCAGTTTTATATTGTTATGGAGCACATTCGTTTTTTATGTTATCTCTCTGCATACAAAAAACGCCCAGTACTATACGGTCAGTGACATTGAGTCAGCCGGATTCATGCTTCAACTTCTCAGTTCCTGCACCAACACGTGTATTTATGCTGTGACCCAGACTAAATTCAGAGAGGAGCTGAAGAACGGGGTGAAATACCCACTGAAACTAATTGTTACATTAGTTAAATCATAGAAACGTCTCAAGACTTTTCATCCGAAATTGCATAAAAAGTCAATGAGAGTGGATTTTCCGGTTTGGCGGTGGTGTAAGTCGGCGGTAGCTGATCGGCCGCCTGTTATTCACTACGCCTGATTTTAGTATCTATTGACATCAATGAGTTCACTAAAGTAACTGATATCAATCCAATACTTCAAATAAATTTGGAAACAGCGGACAGGAATTATATTTTACCCGACAAATGCGGTGTTGTGAAATGATACAAGATGTGATTCTAACATGAAATGGTTTGCTGTTATTAGTCTGGAAATAATACAATTTCAATATTAAATGTTTAATCCTGAAATGAATAAAAAATGAATTTCCCATCACACACGCTGCCCGGTGGGATGGACTGAAGGTGAGCTGTCAGGGTCAGACAGCGTCCTGTTCATTGGGACATTTGTTTTGAGCAGAACAGAATAATAATGGACCAACACCCGGACCGTTACTAACTGGTAAAATATTAATGTAATTTCAAACTCCAGTGGGGAGTTCCGGATATCGTTTCCTCTCTGAGCTGCTGTTCAGCAATGTTTACTCACTGCAGGGAGTTTAATGGGACATGAGGCTGGGCCTGGTTAAACAGATCTCTATGGAAACCTCCTGATACATTTCTGAGACGATCAGGGGCCGGGAGATTTCTCACGGCCGCAGCAGGCCAATGGAAAGCTCTCCTGCTCCTCCTCGCCACACAAAATATATGTTAAAATAAACTTCTCAGTGTTCTGGACCACTCAATGCCCATCGAAAGGGCGGCTCCTCCACCCATTTGTAACTGACATTAAATGGTGTCCCGTGTCGGTCATAATACACTGATTTACATATTACACGTGGTCTGACCCGGAAACAGGTGGGTGTTGCTCCGGCCGCTCTTCTCAGGACCCGACCCACGGTGGTGGAGGCAGGAACGCCAGCGTGAAAGGGGCGGTAAGTGGCCTGACACCATTTACTCGCCTCTACCACCCCATTTCCTCCCGGCGGGAATGCATAAAATCGGCCACACCTTTCCTGACCTACGCCCTAATATCAATCTTCGATGCCCAAAAGCTGGTCCATTGTCTCAAACTGCACCGGTTCACAACACGTGGAGGGAAATTTTCATCATCGCTGGGGGCTGAACTGGTGGAGCGGATCACCTCCCCCCCCTTAACGAACCGGCCCGATTTTAATTTCTGCTCCGTCAGTTTACCGCCCAAGCAGTGAAGGTGAAATTACCCCCTACGTCTCTGACCCCAAGCTTCTACAGGTGTGTGAATGACATCAGACAGTGTTTGCCAAACACTAACATGAATGTGGGCGAATGGATCCATGTATTCGGGTAAAAGGTGATAACCCCCATCCACAGAGACAGGATCACTATACCATGTCGTCGAAGAGGGGTTCACCCCCGACAGCAGTGGGACACACTGAAGCGAGGTGCGGCCTAGGCAAAGGCTCTCTGGGGGAAAGGCCACTGTGTAAGGCTATTTCACCTTGTATTGTACATCATGTCCGAGAAAATATATACTGTGTGTTGAATTGTAAAAATAGAATCGTAGTGTGCACGATCTGTATTGATTGTTTTGAATTGTAACTGGAATATTTACATTGATCTGTGTGTATTCATTGTTTTTATGAAATAAACTATATTTTGAAATCCAAAAAAAAGTTCAAATCTCGCCGTCCCTGTTGTTATTGGACAGTGAAGAGAGTAAACACTGCCAGACTGTAAAGATGCGGGGAGTAATACAAAGAGCATCTGTCGGGACTGTCGAGGAGCAAAGCGGCTTTGGTGTCCAGGTGCACCAATCAGTAAAAGTCTGTTATTATTGGATGGCGAAGATTGGAAATCTAGTGCACATGTATCAAAAACAACATTGAAGATCCCAATTTCGAGCCTGTCGTATCCCAAAGAATAGAAAGATATGCTGTTAGTGTTAGATGAAGAAGGGTGACAGGAGGCTCATGCAGAGCATAAACACCGGCCTTCTGTACATTCACTTGGCACCAAGTGAGAAATAGGAGAATTTTCTTAACGGTGAGAAACTAGGGACTGTAGAGGAGCAAAGGGGTTTAAGTGTCCAGGTACACCAATCACAAAAAGCGAGTGCACATGTCCCAAAATAATTTTAAATTTCGAGGCTGTCGTATCACAAGGTACCACAATCAGGTACTTCGCCAATTCTCTGGAAATTGCTGATACAATCAGGCCCCACAGCCTCCCTCGCTGGTCCATTCCATACATCTGCATTAAAAAAAGTTACATTCAAGCATTCTGCTCATCCTATGCCCCAGGTCGAGAAGACGAATAGTGGCGGGAGGACCCAGACCATCAGCCTTATGTGAGTTTAGACATTTCTGTTTTAAATTCAGATTATTATATTTGCAGTTTTTTTTCCCTTTTTGGTACATTTCTAATTTTATTTCATTCTTGCACATTTTGCATTTTAAACAAATTCTCCAAACCCTGTGCGCAGTGAGTGCTGAATCCGGGCCCTTTGATTGACAGCTCTCTCCTCCCCCCGTCTCCTGGGCTGACACCTTCCACCACGTGACACTCTGAAGCGTCACTCACCTTTGCGCGCTGACGTCACGAGGCGTATGTGCCGATCGGGCCAGAGGGATGCCGCACATGCGCCGCGCGGTTCCTGTGCCGCGTTCCCTCAGCAACAGGCCGGCGCCGGGAAGATGACGGCGGGCGGGCGGTGCTGTGGGCGGGGGCGAGGCCGACAGAGGGAGGGCCCGCACCCGGCAGTGGCCTGAGAGGGGAGGGTGGGGTGACGGGGGAAGTTACTCGGGGCCTCCTGAGTATCCACTCTGTCAGCGGCCGGTGTCGAGCTGGGCTCGGGGGGGAGTCACTCTCCCGCCTCCCCGTCAAACGGGCCGTGGGTCGGAGCCCAAAAGTGAGCGAGAATCAAACAGCACAGAGAGAGGCCGCTCGGCCCATCGCGCCTGTGCCGGCCCTGTGAAAGAGGCCGCTCGGCCCATCGCGCCTGTGCCGGCCCTGTGAAAGAGGCCGCTCGGCCCATCATGCCTGTGCCGGCCCTGTGAAAGAGGCCGCTCGGCCCATCATGCCTGTGCCGGCCCTGTGAAAGAGCGATCCCATTAGTCCCACTCCCCCCTGCTCTTTCCCCACAGTCCCGCAAATTTCCCCCCTTCAAGGATTGACCCGATTCCCTTTTGAAAGTTATTATTGAATCTGCTCCCACCGCCCTTTCAGGCAGTGAATTCCAGATCAGAACAACTCGCTGCCTAAAAACATTCTCCTCATCTCCCTCTGGCTCTTTTCCCAATTCCCTTCAATCTGTGTCCTCTGGTTACCGATCCTCCCGCCAGTGGCAACAGTTACAAGGGAGGGAAGTGGTCTTTAAGACCGTCCGTGTTCTGTTGTAAGATCTCACTGTGTGTCTTGTTCCAGCCGTTCCCATTTTTACCTGTGACCTGACTGGCGGATTCTGCGAACTCGACTGCTGCTGTGACCCTGACTGTTCCCCCGCGGACATCAATGTCTTCACCACCTGTCTGCCGGGCAGTGAACCATACGTTTCTGTTCGTGTGTTCGTACATTGGCTCCCATTTTAAGATCCTCATCCTCGTGTTCAAAACTTTCCATGGTCCTCGCCCGCTCCCTATCTCTGTAACCTCCTCCAACAGATTTAATCTCCTCCGACAACCCCATGTCACTCCACCCTATCATGGATTCTACCCCACCCATTTATCTCCTCCCATGTACACTCTACGCACAGTCATTGCTGGGACACTCAGTCCTGTTATAAACACAGTCAGTGCTGGGACACTCAGTCCTGTTATACACACTGTCAGTGCTGGGACACTCAGTCCTGTTATACACACAGTCAGTGCTGGTGCACTCAGTCCTGTTATACACACAGTCAGTGCTGGTACACTCAGTCCTGTCATACACACAGTCAGTGCTGGTACACTCAGTCCTGTTATACACACAGTCAGTGCTGGTACACTCAGTCCTGTTATACACACAATCAGTGCTGGTACACTCAGTCCTGTTATACACACAGTCAGTGCTGGTACACTCAGTCCTGTTATACACACAGTCAGTGCATGGACATCCAGTCCTGTCATACACACAGTCAGTGCTGGGACATTCAGTCCTGTCATACACACAGTCAGTGCTGGGACAATCAGTCCTGTCAGACTTGGATGTCTTGTATATCCATCTTTTAAAAGGTATAGGAACTCAGTTCTAAGATGGATTCGACTCACTTCATAATAATCCTCAATCAGCTTGTCTTATCATCAAGATGTCAAGCACTGGACACACTGTCTTCAAAGGAAAGCTGATTTATTTGACTCTTGTACAGAATACAGTAAAAATGGATTATTAACATCAGAAACAAACCCCAACTGTCAGAATGAACATGGTTCAGTCCTGGATGTGATTAACAGCAGCAATAACAGCAGAATCCAACCCCTGTAATCACATGTGAACTCGCTGGTGACTCAGCAGGTGGGATGATTGAGTGAATCCATTCCCACACACAGAGCAGGTGAACGGCCTCTCCCCAGTGTGATTACGTTCGTGTCTCAGCAGATTCCACTTTCTTTTAAAGCTCTTCTCACAGACAGAACATTTCAGGGGTCTCTTATCAGTGTGAACAAGTTGATGTTCAATGAGGCTGGATAACTGAATGAATCCTTTCCCACACACGGAGCAGGTGAACGGCCTCTCCCCAGTGTGAATGCGTTGGTGTGTCAGCAGATCCTTTTTTCTTTTAAAGCTCTTCTCACAGTCGGAACATTTAAAAAGTCTCTTATCAGTGTGAACAAGTTGGTGTTCAATCAGGTTGGATGAGTGAGTGAATCCCTTCCCACACAGGGAGCAGGTGAACGGCCTCTCCCCAGTGTGAACTCGCTGGTGACTCAACAGGTGGGATGATCGAGTGAATCCCTTCCCACACACGGAGCAGGTAAACGGCCTCTCCCCATTGTGAACTCGCTGGTGTCTCAGCAGGTCGGACGAATGAGTGAAACTTTTCCCACACTCAGTGCAGGTGAACGGACCCTCTCCAGCGTGAATTTGCTGGTGTCTCAGCAGATCCCTTATTCTTTTAAAGCTCTTCCCACAGTCAGAACATTTAAAGGGTCTCTTATCAGTGTGAACAAGTTGGTGTTCAATGAGGTTGGATGACTGAGTGAATCCCTTCCCACACGCAGAGCAGGTGAACGGCCTCTCCCTCGTGTGAACTCGCTGGTGTTTCAGCAGATCCCTTGTTCTTTTAAAGTTCTTCTCACAGTCAGAACATTTAAAGGGTCTCTTATCAGTGTGAACAAGTTGGTGTTCAATGAGGCCGGATGACAGAGTGAAACCCGTCCCACACACAGAGCAGGTGAACGGCCTCTCCCCAGTGTGAACTCGCTGGTGTATCAGCAGATGGGATGACTGAGTGAATCTCTTCCCACACTCAGTGCAGATGAACGGCCTCTCCCCAGTGTGAGTCCGTTGGTGTGCCAGTGGATCCTTTTTACTTTTAAAGCTCTTTTCACAGTTAGAACATTTGAAAGGTCTCTTATCAGTGTGAACAAGTTGATGTGCCAGAAGATTGGATGAATGAATGAATCCTTTCTCACACACGGAGCAGGTGAACGGCCTCTCCCCAGTGTGACTGCGTCGATGAGTTTCCAGCCGGGACGGGGAACTGAATCCCTTCCCACAGTCCCCACATTTCCACGGTTTCTCCGTGCTGCGGGTGTCCTCATGTCTCTCCAGTTTGGACGATTAGTTGAAGCCTCGTCCACACACAGAACACGTGTTTGGTTTCTCCCCGCTGTGAATGGTCTGATGTGTTTTCAGGCTGTGTAACTGGTTAAAGCTCTTTCCACAGTCAGTACACTGGAACACTCTCACTCGGGTGTATGTGTCTCGGTGATTTTCCAGTTACACTGATGTTTGAAATATTTTCCCACAGACAGAACAGACAAACATTACTCCTTCTATATTCAAAGGCCGATGATCTTCAGGTGCTGGTGAATTGAGTGACTGTCAGATCTCCATGTGATATTTGATTTGAGTTTCTCATCTTCAAATCCTCCCCTTGTAATACCCTGTAAAAGGAGTTTACAAAAGACTTCACTGTGAGTACACGGAATACAGGATAGAAATTCAGAACAGGCAATTCTAGTTTCTATGGAACATTCTTCCCATTCATTCTCCCAGACTGTAAATCCCCGTCCCACGCACTCACCCTCCTCCCTCTGCTGAAATCCAAACCCATCGCACCACCTCCAACATTTTTCCTTCTATTTAAGTTTTCCCCTCCCTCTCCTCCCCTGAAGGTCCTGACTCTGGCTGGGTTCAGTTCTACACTCACTGGTTCCCCTCCCTCTCCTCCCCTGAAGGTGCTGACTCTGGCTGGGTTCAGTTCTACACTCACTGGTTCCCCTCCCTCTCCTCCCCTGAAGGTGCTGACTCTGGCTGGGTTCAGTTCTACACTCACTGGTTCCCGTCCCTCTCCTTCCCTGAAGGTGCTGTCTCTGGCTGGGTGTTTATGCTCTTGTCCTCTTTTCAACACAGTGTCCCTCCCTCTAGCTGCCTGTAAGCTGTCCATCTGTAATATCTCCCACTTTTGGTGATGTACGCTACCTAACCAGTCACCATTTCTCCTTCATTTACAGACACCCACTGACCAGTCACCATTTCTCCTTCATTTACAGACACACACTGACCAGTCACCATTTCTCCTTCATTTACAGACACTCCCTGATCAATC